>NC_088709.1:19179242-19296742 GCF_963576615.1 Watersipora subatra
GAGGAACATGAGTGAATACCATATTAACTAGCATTATATTGTTCAACCAAATGCGAGCTTAGAATGCTCCTAGGGAAACTAAATTGAACATCACCAAAGGCAAATTTGGTAAAAAGCTTTTAGGCTTTAGTTATTTGGTTTGTTTTTACCTGTTTTTGCTTTAGATGTTGAAAGCCTTCATTTAGTTGCCATGTAATCATTTATAATTTATTGGTAGAAAAACTTATTACTCAAAGGAGTTTTAGTAATTCTCATGTGTTGGCTGTCACTTATTAAAATTGTGATCATGGCAGCATAAAATCCATAAAGGTGTCTAGCAGCCGACGTAAAGGCATAACCTTGAAATTTGTCGCAGTATTCAAAGGTTTGAACCAGTATTCAGTGTTTTGTTGCAATATGAGCAGGTTATTATATTTCTATTGTGTGCACTATGAGTTGGCACAATAGTGCCTTCACCGGCGTAATTCCAAGATTGAATAGCATTGCTTACAAGATCAAAGTTGTGGCAACTCAATTGACAAAATCCATCGTTTGTGAAGCCAACGCCGTTGTGTTGTGCAGTATATTGAGTTAGATAGTTAGATGAGAGACTGAAGCATCTATGATCAGCCACAAGAGGAGATACGCCCTAAAATCTCTATTTGAACGCCATTGCGCTTTGTTTGTCAAGCCTTCTCCTATAGTGGCGTTTTATTAGAAGTTGCATTCAAAAAAAGAGTGGCGCTGTATTTTTTGACTTACTCGTCAGACTTTTGGGAAGATAAATTTAACCCTTTTGTGGGCAAAGCGATGCTAATGTTGCATATATTTTGCACTTTCTTTTGGGCGAAGCGACATTAATGCTGCCGGCGTTCAGCATTTTTGCTTATCCATTTTTTTATAAAAATTGCAGTATCAGTCGGAGATAAGAACCACTTTGGCTATAAAATATTAGTGTGGTACTTTTATCAATTAATTTGACGTGGTATCGTTTTTAAAGGGTAAACAAAAAAACACCAATCTTTGGAGTTGAAAATTGGACATAATGTATTCAATTTTTAATGACAATTCTAATCTTTTAAAGTTGGAATAGGCCATAACAATGGCTGCAATTATGCTGTATAGTTTTCCCACAAATTTTTCTCATCATTTCTCAAAACGCTTAATTTTTTCAGGTAAGATTGTAAACCACATTATGAACGAATCTGAAAACAATGGATATGTTTTAGACCTTAGTGATTTCAAACCCAAGTGTAGTTTTGATGATTGCGATGATCGAATTTTTTATGTACACCATCACTAAAATCATGGCAACAATAACAAAAAAAATTAATTATGATTTATGTAACCGAATCATAATCTGTACCATTTTGTGGACACTTTTCTACTGATCGCTTGCTATTATGGGTTCGTATAAATCAAAGAATGTCCAAGTGGTTGGGAAATAGTAGTGGTATTCCATTAAAGGTGGCATTTAAATAGAGGTTTTACAATAATATTTGTCAATAACATTTAATTGTATGCACTTCTGGCTTAAACTGGTCTTGTTTGAGTTTCACTTTTAAACAGTGAAAAAGCGGCTATTTACATATGAACAGAAATATTCTCGTTTGCAACAGCTATGTGAATTCAATGACGTAAACTGGAAATTAAATAAACCATAGAAAAGTATAAAAATATGCATATAAAACTTTTTAGATAACTATTTTTGTCTGATTAAATTTATTGAAAAATAAGGTTTTTTTTATTTGGTCAATTTCATTAACTCAAACTGTCTTCTATTTGGTTTGTTTGTATTGAATTGGCTGATTTTTGTTGCTCATTGGTGAAAAGATTTTTTGCTAAAATGAAGTAGAGCAGATTGTAAAAGACTCATAATAAATAATTACTATAATTACTATGATGGCAATTTTTAAATAATGATAATGAAAAATCAAGCACGAGTTGTATGGCCTTGACACAATTTAGGCCTTGTTCTTGTTTTCATCGATCAATATATTTATAGCCACAGCAGGTACCTATTTATAGTGTTGGCTAAGAACTTCATATCTTTAGAGTACTTCACGTATACTATCAGTTCGAGTTGACCTTTTTGTTCACCTCATCTACCCATTTTCTTTTGCTCGGATCATTATTAAAATATTTGAAACAAATGGTTCAGGTAGCGCTTAATATGACCATATACTTTGGAGAAGAACTGATTGTGTATCGCTTCATTGCTTTTGCCTCCTCCAGATCTATGGTTTTGCTGTTTTCTTGCCCCTTCCAATTTGCTCGCCCCTTCCTATTTGCTTGTTCCTTCCTATTTGCTTGTTACTTCCTATTTGCTTGTCCCTTCCTATTTGCTTGCCCCTTCCTATTTGCTTGTTTCTCTCTATTCGCTTGTTACTTCCTATTTGCTCGTCCCTTCCTATTTGCTTGTTCCTTCCTACTTGCTTGTTCCTTCCTATCTGCTTACCCCTTCCTATTTGTTTGCTCCTTAGTTGCTTGTTCCTTCCTATTTGCTTGCACCTTTTTATTTGCTTGCTCCTTCTTATTTGCTTGCACCTTCCTATTTATTTGCTCCTTCCTATTTGCTTGCTTCTTCCTATTTGCTTGCTTCTTCCTATTTGTTTGCCTCTTCATATTGGCTTGCCTTTTCCTATTTGCTTGCTCCTTCCTATTTTCTTGTTCCTTCCTATTTGCTTGCACCTTCCTATTTCTTTGCTCCTTCCTATTTGCTTGCACCTTCCTATTTGCTTGCTCCTTCCTATTTGCTTGCTCCTTCCAATTTGCTTGCACCTTCCTATTTCTTTGCTCCTTCCTATTTGCTTGCCCCTTCCTATCTGCTTGCCACTTCCTATTTGCTTGCTCCTTCCTATTTGTTTGCCTCTTCATGTTGGCTTGCTCTTTCCTATTTGCCCCTTCCTACTTTCTTGCCCCTTCCTATTTGTATGTTTTTCTTTGTGCTTCTATTACATTGCATCAGCTATAGTTTTGTCTATTACAGATGTTTAGCCAACAAACTGCTGCTGCGACAGAAAAAGCTACTGGGCCACTAAAGGTAATCCATGTTGAATATGCGTACTAGTTGTTGACATTGACCAGTCATTATCTTGTATTTGTATATAGCCGTTGTCAGACTCTTTGTTCATATTGGCTTACTCATCTGTTATGTAATTATTATGTAATAATCATTTTTACTCTCTTATCTCACTCATGTAATAAGTCAGTTGCTGTTTAGCTTTCAAATATACAAGAATAACAGGTTATGGGCCTAGACAGGCTACCAAAAAATCTGCACACAAGTTTAATACCAGAAGAAAGACGATCGGCTATTATACTGACTGACCAATGACTGGTGAACCAGAAGTTAAACAATTGATATCAGGAACAGTAAAACAAGGACTACTAAACCAGAACTTAGATTCTACCTCTCATTCTACAATGGATAGTGATAAATGGACAATAGATAAGTTGGACAGTCAGAACTATCAGACATGGAAGTTTCGGATGAAACAAAGTTTGCTGGTAAAGAATCTATACGATATCGTGGATGGTACTGAGAAAGCACCAGAAGGTTCGGCTGATCAAGCGCTGAAAACTGCTTTTAAATCCAGGTATCGTAAGGCTTTCTCAGTAATTGCTCTGTCTGTTAGTACTGAACTTTTCTACTTAATAACATATACAGAAGCACCTGATGTAGCATGGAAGTGGCTTCAAAACCACTTTGAACACAATACACTAGCAAACAAGTTATTTCTTAAGAAACAATATTTCAGAACAGTAATGAAGGAGGGTACACCTGTAGAACGGCACTTGAAACACATGAAAGGACTTACAGATAAACTCGCCGCTATCGATGCACCAATTTCTGAAGAAGATCAAGTAGTCACGCTCTTAGGCAGCCTTTCAAACAGCTATGCTCATCTTGCAACAGCATTAGAAGCAAGAGTAAACAACTTGAGTTTTGAGTTTGCTCAGCAGTCATTGATAAATGAAGAGTTGAAACGTAATGAGCGAAACTCAGATGAATCTAGTTCTGCCAGTGCATCTGACTCTGCATTGGTGTCAAGAAAGCAGCCTAGAGCCAGAAAACCTATTATTTGCTACAACTGTAATAAGCCTGGGCACAAGTCACCAGAATGCTCAGAGGACAGGTGCCGACCAAACACGTAGTTAGTAAGTGAATGTAGAAAAACTGTATGTGAAAGTGACAATGACTGTGTAGGCAATGAATTTACATTTATCACACATCATGGCAACACATTTTCATTGCACAGTAGCTCACCCTAGCTAATTGACTCTGGAGCATCGTGTCATATGTCACCTAACAGGGAAAGTTTTAATAGCTACAAGAAGCTAGAACAGATAGAAATGGTCAGCCTAGGTGATGGTCGAACAGTTGAAGCTGTGGGAGTTGGTGCTGTAAAAGTGATGCTAAAGCTCAATCGTAGAGTTCAATGTGCAGCTGTATTTTACAATGTATTTCATGTCCCTCAGCCAGCTAGCAATTTATTTTCAGTTCGAGCTGCCACTAAGAAAGGCTACATTGTTCAGTTCAGCTATACTCGATGTCGGATTAAAGATGCTAATAGTCGAGTTAGGGCCATGGGATCACTGGCTAATAAGCTGTTCAGTCTAGACTGTGTACAAACTGAAACTCAGTACGCAAATACTGCTAGTGAAGCGATTTGGCATCAACGTCTAGTACATGTGAATGACGCTAATCTGTAAAAACTAAGCAAAGGAAATATAGTCTGTGCTACAAGCTTACCTGCAATGAACATTTCCTTCTGTGAAGGTTGTGCTGAAGGGAAAATGACTTGTAAACCCTTCAAACCTGTGGGAGATATCAAGGCTACCCGTAAGCTAGAACTAGTACATTCCGACATTTGTACAATGGAAACAGAATCAATTGGAGGTAGCAAATATTTTGTTACTTTTATAGACGGTTTTTCTAGATGCTGTGCTGTGTATTTTCTTAGAAACAAATCTGAGGTACCTGAGAAGTTCAAAGTATTTGAAACATATATAGCCAACTAATCTGGAGAAACCATTCAAACACTGAGATCAGATAGAGATTTTGAATACTTGTCTCAAGAATTTACTGACTACTGAAAATCTAAAGGTATTCATCAGGAACTCACACCAGCCTACTCACCAGCCCAAAATGGTGTTGCTGAGCGAATGAATAGAACTTTGTGTAAAGCAGCACGCTCAATGTTGTGCCATGCTAAATTGTCAAAGCAATACTGGGCTGAGGCCATTTCTACTGCTACCTATGTTAGAAATCGGCTTCCCACTTTTTCACACAAGAATGATCTCACACCGTATGAGAAGTGGTATGAATGCAAACCCAACATAGACAATCTAAGGGTGTTTGGATGTATTGCTTATGCTCGTGTTCCAGATCAACTACGACAGAAACTTGACAAGAAGTGCCAGAAGCTAAGGTTTGTAGGATACAGTGAACAGTCCAAGGCATACCGCCTGCTTGAGGAATCGACTGGTAAAGTCACTACTAGAGGAGATGTGGTATTTGATGAAATGAACTTTACAAACACCGTTAAACCATCATGTGACTAAAATACAAAGCAGAAATCTATTGTTGTTGAAAATTCAGTAAATGAACAGACAACTCCTAACTTCTCTGGGCAATGCATTGGTGAAGGGCAACAGCGACGCTTATCTGCTCACAAACGTAGACCTCCGGTTCGCTATGGAATTGATGAGTATGTAAGCCAAGCTCAACATGTCAAAACTATGTGGGAGTGTTGAATATGTGTACTAGTTGTTGACATTGATCAGTCATTATCTTGTATCTGTATATAGCCGTTGTCAGACTCTTTGTTCATATTGGCTTACTCATCTGTTATGTAATTCTTATGTAATAATCCTTTTTTATTCTCTTGTCTCACTCATGTAGTAAGTCAGTTGCTGTTTAGCTTTCAAATATACAAGAATAACAATCCAGAGTTGAGCCATGATTAATGAAGAAGTGTGAAGTTTTCAAGCATGTTTGTGCCTAACAAAGCAAATTTCACTCTCAAACCAAATATAGTCTGAATATAGCCACACTTAGTCGTACAGACATAGTTTTACCGTTACCTTGAAAGCACAAAAGACCAGACAATGCGATAGCGTACGCATAGATGTAGTACTCGCTACTCTGGTGCAGCAATGCTTTTATGAGCAGTTGCCCTAAGAATGTGGGTATGCGCAAGTGTGTGTGCACACTTGCAAGTGTTTTTGATGAAGCATAAAAATTACAAAAATACAAACATAAAGCAAAAGGGACTGTCTAATAATTCAAGACTAGCAACAGAAAAAAAGTGCTTTTAAAATGAACCTATACAAAGTTTTTTGTAGATTTCATCAGAAAGTTTTGCTATTATTTATCATCCTGGCAATCAGTTCACTTCAAGCATAAAAATCAATTACAAATGATAGAAAAATACCAATACTCACTAATAAATCGCCAAAAACCTTTATATTAATTCATCTTCAAGTCTTTGAAAGCTGGCATGTTTTGCTGTTTCAGGTAGTTTACAGAGACTTATCAAGCTGCCCTTCTAGACCTGCATATCTTCCAGAGTATAGAGCACATTGCTGGGGTGAATGCCTTTCTGGAAAAAACTGTAGCGAACCAGCAAATATTAAAGACATTGATGCCAAAAGGTGATATTAGTTCAGGAGATGCTGTAAAATGACCTGCTCTGGGAGGGACTGATTGGGCTGGGGCGAGTGTGGTACTGAGGGTGTTCTGCTGTAGGAGAGACTGATTGGGCTGGAGTGAGGGTGGTACTGAAAGTGTCCTGATTTGGGAGGGTCTGATTGGGCTGGGGTGAGGCTGATAATGAGGGTGCCCTGATTTGGGAGAGACTGATCGGGCTGGGGTGAGGGTGGTACTGAAGGTGTCCTGATTTGGGAGGGACTGATTGGGCTGGGGTGAGCATGGTACTGAGGGTGTCCTGCTCTAGGAGAGACTGATTGGGCTGGAGTGAGGGAAGGAATGAGGGTGAGCTAATTTGATAAGAGCTACTGAGTGTGCCAAAGTACATGTAGAAAAAAATCATTGGAAACCGACATCTAATTCATTTGTGAGCACCGGATCATTCCTAAGAGTGGGCAACTTTCAAGAGAAATAATTTAGCAAGTGGAGGACTCTTGAATAAAGTAGGATTGTCAATGACAGAGTTTCAACTTTGTTTGTAAGTTAGCATTGTAAGAAGGCATTTAAGACAGCTTAAAAAACGGGAAAAGTAGTATAGGAGATATATTACTTTATTGGCTATAGTTTCATTTCAAATTGATTTTTTTTCAAATTACGCAATGCAACTACCATAAAACAACAACAAAAGAGGTCAACAGTTAGTCACTAAAACCAAATAAACAAATTCATATAGTGTTTCAAATACCTTTTTTAAGAGAACGAATATTAGGTAGAAGATTGGTAAAGCAGCTAGCAATTATATTTCCAAAATAAATATTGTATATTGTATGCAATTTGTTCATATCACGTAAGCTAAAATGAGTTGAACACCTGTAACTGTCCTGTAAGAAACGAAGACACAACCATGATAGATGTTGAAACCTTTAATTGACATAAAATAAACATTTAGCATAGGCAGAGTAAGAAGATGCAAAGATTTAGAAAAATCATTCGTTGGAATAAAATATGCAGGAATATGATGTAGATTTGAAATTTGTCGGAATGCTTTTTGGCAACAAAAACAAATCACTTGTGATATATCTTAGAGATAGATTATAATAAATATGTATACTATAAATAGCATGACAAAATATAAACTGATAATAAAATGCAATATCAGATTTATAGCTAATGTATGGCAAAAAAAAACTAAACTAGAGTCAATGACTTAGTGACCTTATTACAAATGGTGTCGACATGATTACTCCAAGAGAGTCGATCTGTCAAAACAAATCCTATCACTTTTGTCTCACATCTACAAGTGATAGATTGACTGTTAAACTTAAGAGCAAAGTTGTTTCGACGTTTTCAATAGTTCAATTAAAAAGAAAATGCGATTTTTGTAAATCGAAAGTTGTGTGATTCGAAGTACACCAATTGCTGATAATTCGATAGGTGACATTGCAGTCCACTTCAAGAACTTGCCCATTTTTGTGATGACTCACAAAGACAATATCATCATCGTATTCAAAGCCTTTTAGAATAAGACTGGAAAAATCATTTATTTATATTAAAAATAATACTAGAGCAATAAAAGACTTTTGGGAAATGCTGACATCTATTTTTTACATCAAAAAATTTTTATTATGCAAGACAATCTTTTGACCTTTTGTAAAAATAGGATTGAAGCACTTACAGAGATTTAGTTCTAAAACAAGTAAACTTAAGATTATTAAATAATATTAATAATTAATAATATTTTGTGATTGAACTAGTTAGAAGCTTTTCTGAAGTTCAAAAACATTAAGCAAACCTTTTCACTCTTTGTTTTTAAGATCTAAACTAAGCTCTGAGGTCAGTTTATGAACAGAATCAGAACATGAGTGCCTTTACTGAAACTGACAAGGATATAAAATATAAGTTTTAGGCAGATGAAAAGTGCTGTTCAAAAACTTTGGATAAACTAAAGAGTCTTGAGACAGGGTGGAAATTTGATGGGTTGGTTGTATTTCTTCCTTTGAACTAAAAAAGTAACTCGTGTATGCTTCCATGCTGATGGAAAATCGTCAATATTCAATATTCTGTTAAGTATATCAGTGATAATAGAAGCATTGAATGGAAGAGTTGCTTTTAACATTTTCGTGGAAATATTATTTAAACCTGATGCTTTGGATCAGGTATGTTGCTCATGTATTTTCCAATATCTTGAAGAGTAAATTGCAGAAACTCATTCGATGTGATTTTCCAATCTGTGTTTTTATGAGGCAAGGGAAATCAAATCTGTGTTTTTACGAGACAAGTAAAAATTAGATGACGATAAAACTGAACATGAAAGTTTACTTGCAATGGACACAAAATGTGAGTTAAGTTCTGAAGCTGACAAACAAGTGTCACAACTTTGAGGTTTTTATCTTTCATATTTAAAGTTTGCCAAAATTTATGCGCATCACCCGGGCTTTGATTGTTTAATATGTTCGTCAATACATTTTGTTTTTGCTTTTAATGAGATTCGGGACAAAATTGCTCTGCTTTTTAGTAAGCAGTCCGATCTTTGCAGCTTTTTAGTTCTTTCAACGTTATATTTTGCTGTACCTCTTTGTCAAGCCAGATCAGAAAAGATTCTGACTTGACTTTTTTAGTTTTTAGAGGTGCATTTTTTTTGATAGCCAAAGAAAACTTTTGATTTAGTAGATTAATTCTATCATTGGTGTTTTTTCAATCAGAATGTCATTCCATTTGATAAAGGATAACTCATTGAAAATATTGCAAGGCATTATTCTGGAGTAATCCCTACAAGTGAGTTTCTGGAGAAATGAATTATGTGTGAAACCAATTTTCTAACAATAACTATCAAATTATGATCACTCATAGACAATTTAATTACTCCAGAAAGCTTCATGTGATTGGAAAAATTTGTGTGATGAATCATGATCAATCAATTTCAAAGATCTTATCGATCAAAAATTTCTTATTGGTCATCATCATTACTCTTATTGGTTCACCAATCAACAGTTTTAAAGCCAAAGGCTTCCAGATTTTGCTTTTCCAATTGGATTCCTTAGACTAAATGCTCAATGTTGTCTCATCTCACCTAGAGAGGTAGAACAACTCTAGAGATTGAACAATCCTAGATAGGTAGAACAACCCTAGAGAGGTAGAACAATCTTGGATAGGTAGAACAACCCTGGAGAGGTAGAACAATCTTAGATAGGTAGAACAACCCTGGAGAGGTAGAACACCCGAGAGAAATAGGACAACCCTAGAGAAATAGGAAAACCCTAGAGAGACTTTATTAAACTAGGAGAAGCAAGTTGAGCTTCAAACAATTATGCTGTGAAAAAGAGATACTTATTATTTGCTGGAAGTTGTGTAAAGCCATTTGAACACTTCATTTTCTCAATAATATGGAGGCGTTTTAAATGGTGCCAATTTAAAGGTGCCAAATTTTCCGATCGGAAATTTTGGCACTGGATGATTTTAATGCTAAATATTTTGACAAAACATTTTTTGTCAAGATATTTAACATTAAAATCCTCCAGTACCAAAATTTTTCAGGTTTGCTGTAACACCATTTTTACAAAAACTGAAAACTTTATTATCCAATCTACTATTGAACTTGGAGGTCTATAAACAAAAGACACTATTTAAGGTCTCGAAATGACTGGAATGACTTTAATGAAAAGACTGTCATTATCAATTTCATTACTTGTCAATTTTAATTGCTCAAAAATAACAGAGTGGTGAATATAGCATAAAATCTAACACCGTGTTCATATTTTAATCAGAAACTTTAAAGTAATCATCACCGTGTCTAGCTCCAAGAAATGTCTAAGAAACAACAAAGAACTTTAAATTTATATTTGAAGATGAAATACTTGATTTCATCCATTTTGAAAGATATACCCCTAATACTCAAATGAGCAATAAATATTCTTTAGAGAGATCAATTGTTTAAGAGGTTCAGAATGACATAAACAATGAGCAGATGATATACATGTACTTATAAATATACCGCTGCTATATTAGTGCAATAAAAAGCAAGCTAAGGCATTCTAACTCAAATTATCTAACATTGACAATCAAAAGGGTTTTCTGGATATTATATGGCTTGCTTAAAACTTATCGGCCTTCTAAAACTTTCTCATATAGCTTTTCATGCAAAGAGTTGTGAATTGGACTGCCCCGAGCATGCCTTTTAATGATGGTGATAGTCTCTTTATCAATTGGCATACCTGCTGAAGCAGGTTTGCTGAGACTGATCTAGTCATACTTTGGTTGCAATAAATGCTTGCAACCTCCACACTAAGCAGGTATCGCGCTCAAATGCTGAACAAAAAGATCTTACTAGTTGTTCAGCTGTTGAAGTCTAGTTGGTTACGAACAAGAAATGGCCTGCATTCTTTCACAAAACTGTCTTATAACCTACCGAACAACAATTTCTCTTATTTTACTAGAGCACCAGTGGGTCATCTAATGAAAGACTCAGATCTATATCCAGAAATTCTTTTTTTCTGCGGTCAGCATTCCATATAACAATGTATGGTTGTTTCTTACTTGACAATGATGAAACAGTCCTTGGCTAATATATTGCTATGTTTAAGACAAGTTAATTTTTACAGTGTAATGCTGTTTATTTTTGCAGAGCCAAAATTTATTGTGTTCCAAACTTACATCTCATAGGAATCAGGAAATCTGGAACTACTGATTTCTCCGATCTCTGGATGACTAATCTACCATCTGTGCAGCGCTTTCAACAGGTAGATAAATAAATCTATTTTCTGTGCAACACCTTCAGTAGGTAAGTCAATAGAATCTCTCTGCGCAAGTAAGTCACCTGGTAAGTCAACGTAATGTAATGTTTACCTAAACTACAGTTTAAACACACTCCATTAAAAAAATTAGTTAACAGCTTTAAGGTAAAAAACATCAGTGGTTTTCATTAAAGTTTTCATCTACTAGGTGTTGATTCCAAGCTTACCAGTAAAGATAAAAATACTTGAGCAGTTTACATAAACTGTTTATGATAAGCGTTTTTTTGTGCAACCCAGAAAAAAGTTCAATTCTTAAAAGGTACTCTTCACTTTGCTTTTTGGTAGATATTGAGTGCCATTTTCTAGAAGAGCATTGACCCTTTTGCTCACTGAACTTATCAAAGAACGACTGTTTATGTATTCAAACCCTAAGACTAAATGTTCAATGTTGTCTTACCTAGAGAGGTAGGACAACCCTAGAGAGGTATAACACCATTAGAGAGGTAGAACAACCCGAGAGAGGTAAGATAACTCTAGAGAGGCCTTATTAAACTAGCTGAAACAAGTTGAGCTCAAAACAATAGTCTTGTTCTCTCAAGTCTTGATCTCTGCTGCCAGGAAGAGATACTTCTGATTCATTTTCCGAAAGTTGTGAAAAGCTATTCAAACAATCTATTTCCTCAATAATATGGAAGCGTTTTAAAGCTGAACTTTCATAACATTATAGCATATTGTATCAGAAAGTATTGGTACTTTTTTATAATTTGTAACTGTTTTCGATATTTGAGGTGGTTTGACTGCTAAAATGACAGCAAAATAAAAATGACAGAACTTGTTCGCAATTAAAACCCTCGGATTTAAGTGAAATTGTAATTATGTCATCTATAATAGCACTTCGACAACGAAACCAACAGAATAGAGACTCTTGATACCAATAATACTGCAACTTGAATGCAGGCGCGGCTAGTAACAATAGCAAGTAGTGGCGTCATTTCGACACGTACACTTCCTCTGAGCATTTTAACTACGATCAAGTTTTGTCGATTTTAATCTTGAAACATCCTGGCAGTCAGATTACCACAAACATCAAAATTAATCGCAAATGATAGAAAATACTGATACTTTCTTATAAAATCTCTAAAAATTTTCGGTACGATCTTACTCAGTTTTAACTTTTCATCGGAGCTTACAGATGTCTGCTGCAGAATCGTAAAAATGATCTGTTTGATGCAGGATTATTGGGCCTCTGCTACTCAGTGTCCCATGGAATATTTCACTCACAGACTAATGCACAGACCTCGAGCATTAAATGGAAGTCTCTACAACGGTGGACCAGGTATAATAATACCTTTCAGAAAGCTTACAAAAAATAGATGGAGCATTCCGTTTTTTATACTAAGGTTCCCATTGTTTATACTACCCAGGTACTTTCTGTACTTTGATATATTTTGTACTTGATATCCCTTTGAACTCTAGCAGCCGGTATTCCGGCATCACGTAGGGTATGTCAGAAACCCTAACGGCTGGAATACTGGCATTCATATGGCTCTGTTTACAAATAATGTTTCTAAGCAACAGTGTAAACCAATCAAAATAATTCTTGCACAGGGCATTATACCCCAACTTTGCTTTCATTTTTATCTGTTTCCAGATACCTTTATCTACTTCCTCCATAATAATAACAAAATATATTGAAGCCATATCGCGAAAAAAGCGATTTGCCTCGTTTGTTGGTAGCTCATGGATGATTGTGATGCAAATGAAGAATTATATGATGCTAACTGTAGTTTTCCAAATTGTTTCGAGTCATGAAACAATGATGAACGTGTGCTCGATGGATATGATGCTACTGTAAATGTTTTTACAAGTTTTTCAAATCATACAAATTTTTAATCTTTCAGCCCGAATAACTTGTTAATTACTCTTTTTTCTATTTAGTGACATTCACTGTGTGCTGCCAGATTTTTTTACTAGTGTTTTCCTAAATATCATTGTATTACGAGCACATTTGAAAGTATTTAGGAAAAGTTTAAAAGTTTGGATTGTTGGAAAAATTGCCCAGGGTTACTGACACACATTGACAAGGATGGCTGGGGTTCAAAGGTAAACATTTTTAATACACAAAAATGGCAGCATCAGGTTCCTTCTTAGAATTTCCTTCCTGTGCCTGGATAATTATGAATCATTAAATGATGTATCGAGTAAGTGCACATCAGATAATACCATATCGGGTAAATGTATATAATTATGGTAAGAGTAGATCAGGTAAAAGTATATAGGGTAAGAGTATATCGGGTTTTGTAAAGCTGTTTAGACTTAATTTACTTTAGATTTAATAACTGCAGCTATTAATTCCAACTGCAGAACGGCATTGTTGTGAACTTAATTTCAGGAGTTCTTATGACTAACACAAAGGTGGGGTTAAATGACACTCATCTCATAATTGCATCTGGTATGCAGTTCTTAGGCTATATCGCAACTCAAGAAACGAAGTTTTACCTACAGCTAAGAAACCCGACGGATAGGTAAGGTGGATGGTTCATAACTCTACGGTAAGATAGATGACTCATAACTTTTTAGTAAGATAGATGATTCATAACTCTATGGTAAGATAGATGATTCATTACTCATTGGTGAGATAGTTGAATCATAGCTCTATGGTAAGATAGATGAATCATTACTTTTTGGTAAGATAGATGATTCATAGCTCTGTGGTGAGATAGTTGAATCATAGCTCTATGGTAAGATAGATGAATCATAACTCTTTGGTAAGATAGATGATTCATTACTTTTTTGGTAAGATAGATTATTCATAGCTCTATAGTAAGATAGATGACTCATTCATAACTCATTGGTAAGATAGATGATTCATAAGTCTACGGTAAGATAAATGATTCATAACTCATTGGTGAGATAGTTGAATCGTAACTCTATGGTAAGATAGATGAATTATAACTTTTTGGTAAGATATAGATGATTCATAACTCTATGGTAATATAGATAACTCACAACTCTTTGGTAAGATAGATGACTCCTAACTCTTTGGTAAGATAGATAACTCATAACTCATTGATAAGATAAATGACCCATAAATCTTTAGTAAGATGAATGATTCAGGACTCACTGCAAATAAAGCTCATCGTGCTTACTGAATGATACACCATAAAATATATGCAGCAGCGCACACTAAACAAAGTTCCTAAATAGGCATCTGCCTTTTGTGTATTTTAGAGTCATCTCCTACCTCTTCCACTGGCAGAAAGAGAGGCGTATTCCTCAATACAAACAAATGTCTGCTCGTGCGTTTACCTCACAGTTTGTTGAGTATCTGCTGAAGAAGCTACTAGATGATTTAAAAAAGTGTCTCGCAGTAAATGGAGAAGTGACCTGTGTCTATTTGCCAGACTCTCATGACGGAAATTTAGAGGTGAGTGTGATTCTTTGTACTGCTGTCTAGACTGCTGAGGTACTGAGGGAAGAGACTATGATGACACAACTAAACCATGAATATAACAATATATATTATACACTAAGCTAAGTTACTGGTCACTTCCTCCGTTAGGTAGGAAGCAAAACTATATATGTGGACATATAGTATATTAGGTGAGAGTGCATCAGTATGTATATACACATTTATGTTCATGTATGTACATTTGCATGTATTTGTACATATGTGTATATATATAGAAATATATGTATACATACATCTATATTTCTCAAAAGTTAGTTGTATGCAATCATGTGTGCGTGTCCAGATATAGCTATTAAAATCTTAGAATTAAAATTCCGCTTTCTGATAGATTTGAACTCACAACAAGTACATCTGCAAGTTTTTATTCAGGTTCTCTGCCACTGAGCTACATAAGGCATCTTGGTCAATAACATTATTATATTCAGTATACCTTATGCACACGCTAATTATTTTAGCAATCTGCCCACTCGTTACGACGCCCCTGTTAAAAAATATTTTTCGTAAGGTTCAATTACTATATCTGGAGTCAAGGCCAGTTCTTCTCACGCGGACATTCATATTATCTTCGTAGGAAGAGCCTCGACATTCTCTCTCTGTTTGATCAGACAATGTCAGTACGATATCTCATTTTTACATTTGTACCGGTGTCGAAGGGTACCAATATCATTAGATTCAAAGTTTTGATGATTGGCTTCTGCTGGAACAGTAATCTTTTTTATACATACACTTCTATACAACAAATTGTTATTATTAATTCAACATATTCAGGATTGTTATTTCGTTTTCTCAGTTCGTATTAATTGCATCATTACCGAATCATCTTTTATTGTAATCGTAGCAAAACCAACCTTATTTAACTATTACTTGCTAATTATTTCACATTTACATCTAAACCCTTTTATAAATCTTTCATTTTTTTGTTCTTTTTTTACTTACACAAAACATTTTCTTCATGATATGAAGTTGTTTAACAAAGTTTGAAAACCTTTACAGTTGTTTTTCTTCCTTCCTAATTTATTTCAACTACACAAAACACTTTTCTCATGATATGTAGTTTGAAAGTTAGAATGACAAAGGTCGTTACGTATATGTTAAATACAAATCAATTTTCTGTGCAAAGACTTTTCATTACCCCATGCAACGCCGGGTAGTACAGCTAGTATATGTATATACTACCGAAGTAAATAATTGTCTAATATATATTTACTAAAGCAAAGATAATAAAAAGTGCTTAACACCAAGTATAGATACAGTATAGTACACTAAATATACAATTTGCTTAAAAGGTAGTGTGTACTTAGCTTCTAGCTGCTGTCAATTTCAAAGATCTAGTTTGTTCTCTCATCAGCCTGATGAAAGGATAGACTGCATCCTAGAAACTGACAGTTGCTGAAAGCTGAGTACACATTACTCCTTAAATCAATTCTATATTTAGATCCGTATGTCATACATATACATATGTTTGTTTATATGTTTTTGTGCATGCGTATATGCATATGATTTAGTTAGATAAAGATCCAATTAGATAAGTCACCCAGGATATCTTTACTGTGTCACTTTTTGAGTTCATAATTGTCTATTTGCATCAATTGCGAGCCTTTGTTTTTTCAGCTATGCCAGCACATGCTTTGAGATTATTAGAAGCTGTCAGTCATTAGAACGAAAACTGACAAAAAGCAAATTACAACATATTTTTCAGATGAGGCGTTAACTGATATCTCCACCAGCTGTAAACTGTGGTTTGTGTGTTCTTAATCCACTCATATTGAAAATGTAAAATTGCCTAAGCTTTGTGCTGCGCTCACCCATTAATATGCTCATATGCTTGAAGCACGCGTGTAGGGAACATCCCTGACTTGTATTTTTTGCTTTAATTGACATCATCACCTGTCAGCTTCACTTTCATCCGGTTCAATCCAATTGCATGCATCACATACAGCGTGTTTCCATGATGCGCATAATTCGCAATTTTAAGCCAATCCGCAAGTTATTCGCCGCATAGAAACGGCATAAATTCACAAGCTAAGCGAGTTTTGCGATCCGCTAAACTTTATCGAATCTATCATGCTTGCGAATCATAGAATCAGAACTTGCGAATCATACGAATTAAAATATCACAGCTATTCCATTAAAAACATTTTCACACTTCAGTCGCTTTTCACTTTGATTTCTGCAGTCTCAATGCTGCCAAGCATAGCTTGACAAGACTGTGTAGCTATTTATAGTCATTAATTAGGCTAATACTTGACCTATGGAGTCACGTGGTGGCGTTCAATGCCATCGGCAGGTGTTCGGCAGGTGGCAATTGAAAAGCTCGATTGCAAAGTAAAGCCGTGGTCACATGATGGCTGAACCAACTTAGGTTTGATTCGGTTCGCAGGCTGTTTCGGTTTGGTTAAGCCACATGTCACACGGCATCCAAAGTCACTTCACTTCCTAGATATCATACGCATGGAGACAGGACACTGTTTCATTGGTAGTTTTTATGTATTTGAGCAAAATATTTCTATTGTAAACAAAAAAATTTCAGAAACAATTATTAATTTAATTATGCAGCAGGTTTATCAGAAGATCATTCAGCTGCTCAAAACAAATCACTCAATATAAGGATTTTGTCAACCCTTCTCATCAACAAAATTATATTTTTGTTAACATGAAAAGTTTTTCTATTTGATGAGTACATAACAAACAAAAACAGTATTTATCATAGTACTGTGATTCTACATAAATAAATCAGTCAACGATTCTTCATCAGGATGAGTATGACATATTACTTCTACATATCTACTTCTATTCTACACGAGAGAAAACCAAACTCATATTCTTATATTTATGCAACACTCAAGTGCAGCATCTTACATTTATGCAACACAATCACAAGCTACGTTGTGCCTGAGTAAAGCCTGGCAATATCATTTTACAATATATTATCATATGGCAATGGATGAGGTCTTTTAATTATTTTACTTATTTACCAACAGGTTCCATATAGTTTTATGCTCGCATTTCATTCAAAATGAAGGAACAATTATTTTAAATGACGCCATCTTTTTTGATGTAGACCGGGTGAGCCTTGTCGTAAATTGCTTCATGTTGTTTAATTAACGAAATAAAAATATCGTCCCATTTCTTTTTTAACTTTGCTCACGCACGTAAGGAAAAACGGACTGCGTGTTCGCTAGAATTTTAAATAGTCAATAAGAGCAGGGGCTTGGCCACGAAATTACGAGCAGGACCGAAATGGTTCATTTCGGCTAGAAATATCTTTGGCCGAACTGTTTACAACTGACACCGACATCGTTTTGCGTCGTTTAGTTCGTTTCGGCTCTCGTGTGACCACCCCCTTTACTCAACTCGCTCACAGCCTCAAATGCGAATCATGTGGATTATGCGAGTCATGGAAACATAGTGATGTGTCATATGTTGTCATATGTACTATGCGTAAGCGCACGAGGTGTCTAGGTGTATGAAAGCAGCTATGGCTTGGGGGTCTAAAATGTCTGTTCTATAAACAACAGGTTGCGATTCAATTCCAAAAAAGGCTGCTGATAGAGGTCAAAAAGACATTCAACCTTAAATCGCTTTCTGTAGCTGGGAATGTCTTTAGCCATAGAGGTTCCCTTGCTTCTGGACTCTCAGCTCATGACATAGAGACATTGTTTGTTCAACAATGCCGTTAAAACATGTTCATGCTCATGTACTGCTCTGCTTGTGGTAAGCTAAGCAGGCATAAAACTCATCTGTTGAGGGATTGCTTGTATACATTTTTAGGTGAACATAAATAACTATATATGTACCTACAGTAGATGCTGCTGTTTTTGGGTATTACTGTTTGTGTATTGAGTGCATACTATTGTGAAACCATAGACATGTCAAAGCTGGCCAGTCATCCCTGACAGGACTACATTAGTAATAGTGTTTAGGCTCTTTTAAAAAAAAGATTTTTAAGTATTTTCATTAATGTACATGCATATACATAGTTATTTTTATATTTTAAATGATGCGAAGAATCTAGGCAAGTCAACTTTCACCTAGATTTTGCTTGTTTCAACAATTCACGTAAGAACTCTGGTGTATGGTCTTATATTTCCATGGCATTACTAAACTCCTTGGCTGACATAGCAGCGCATCGTTGCAGACGCTTCTAACGCACAGCTTGTATGTGGTATTCTTGGAAGAGATATTTAAGTTTGTGCCTCAAGAACAGGTTTTGGTGAAAACGATGGATGAGTACAGCAAAAACAGGGTAAGTTGATCATAAAGTCCCTCAGGCAGCGTCTCAAGGATTTTGTGTTAGAAGCAAGCTAGCTAGTAGAAGCCCAGGATGAATGCAAGCTTTTTCACTTAAAGGTTGACTTGCAACAAAATTTACATTACGTAGTTGTACAAGATGGCTTGTGTTTACACTTTCACGCAACCTCATTTGTCGAAATATTTTCACCAATATACTTCACACATTCAATAAAACCATGTCTATTGTTCTTACGCGTCTATTTCATCGTCATTGTAATACTGTCATTTTCAGCACTGGTATCTTATAACTTACCGTAAAAATTTGTTTAGTTTTTTAACCTTAGCTCGAATGAGTACATATCATTGTCTGATAAACATGACAAGCTTGTTGGTCACCGGTGATAATCGAAAAATGCTGCAGAAATTATTTGCAAAGTATTGAGTCACATGATCAGATTACGACTAGACGATTAGATCTAGCCGAAACAAAACTGTAAAGTAGCGAGCATCTATATTTGATACGGGGTCTTCGGTAAAACCCGCAGTGTTTGTCATAAACTAGTTGTACGAGAAGTTTTATATTGAGCCTTTTATTGGCCTTTCAATTTACATGAAAACATCACGTGACAAAACAATAACCAAATGTAATGACTACGTCAGAGAAATAAACTGATTCCAATCTACCGCGACTTTTCGTTTTTGGTCTTTTAAGAGCTTGTAATCACATTTCTACGTATTTTGCACCTACAACATAGATGAGTAAGACATGGTGAGTTTTTTGATACCAAATACATGTAACTGTAATGCGAACTTTGTTGAAAGTCAACCTTTAAGGCTGGTTCATACTATATCGCCGTATCTCGGCATTGATGCCACAGTATTTCGGTGACCATCAATAATAAAAAATTCTACACTATAACAAACCCATCCGTTTGCATCAGCGGATATTCTGCAAGGGAATGACATACAGTTTGGCAGGAAATTTTGACAGCTGTATACATTCTTAAAGTATCCGCGTTGCTTCATCGATGCTATCGGGTTATGGTGCACATAGCTGACAATGAATGCCGAAAGGACAACTCCAACATACTACGATATAGTGCAAACCAGCCTTTAGGCTCTCTAATTTCTATCTGATTTGTTTCCTCCAGCAGCTTAACAAGGAGTCAGTGAGAGTGACCTATCGTCACAGTCTTATAATCACATCATACACTGAGAATAAATCACTGCAACTAGCCTTTTTACTCTAATACAGCTGCCTTCCACTACAAATAACAACCAATTTGAGAAACTTTGCCTTTTTTGGCAATTCGTAATATATGTTTATCATTAGCCCCCTTCCTTTAGAGTGAGGTTTTTGTGTTTCTGCAAGGAAAATTTTATATTTTATGGCTTCAAAATGTTGAAGTAGAGTTTTCGTACATCATTAATGAGAAACTTGCACAGAATATTAGTAGGTTTTATCAGAAGCTATTAGTATTTTATTTTAGTATTTATTTACTATTCATGATTGTTTTGGATTTTTGAGGTGATTTCCAATTATTTATTAAATTATTTTCGATGAAATACTAATATATATTACAGTGAATATATTTAAATTTGTAACTAAAGAAGCAACAAACAGACACAGCTTAATGTTTTTGGAATAAAACTAGCCAACTGCAAGATTAAAGTTTTTTTGAGTTGTCACCTCATGTCGCCCAAATTAAGTTTTGCTTTTAAAGCAGAACTAAAAGACTGAAAATTCCATAACAATCATATTTCATTTTCAATATTCTTTTAGGGGTGAGCTTGCACATAAAACTTCAGCAGATTTTATCAGAAAGTATCGGGATTTTTGATCATTTGCGATTATTTTTTAATGTTTATGAGGTGACCTGGCAGCCAGGGTGTTTCAAGATTACAATTGAGAAAGCTTAATCACGGTAAAAATGCTCAGAAAAAAGGCATGCCAGCTTTTTCCTAAAATGAAATCAGCAGTAGTCGTGCACATTGTTTACATGTGATAAATATATTATCTGATTGGCATTGGGTACTAACGTGTTTGCATATTTAGAGGAATAGTCAGACAATTTTTAACCGACCTATTGTATCTTTAAACTATTTGAAACGACAGCACAAATTTAGCTGGAGCTATATTTTAAGTTATTTTTAGCGATCAACAACCGATACATAATAAATTATATGTCAATAAAGGCGTGTAACACTCGAGGGTGAATGCAATAGTCACTGTTATAATGCGAGGGTGAAACAGGAAGCGCAACTGCTGACTTCGTTTTTAGAGACATATTTATCTTCTGAGCGTTTTAACTGCGATCAATTTTTGTCAATGTTAATCTTGAAACATTCTGACAATCAGATCACCTCAAACATCAAAAACAATCGTGAATGATGGAAGAAGACTGTAAAAATCATTTTAAACATTTTAAATCATTTCAATACATTTTTGTAAAAATCTATTGAAATCTTGTGCAAGTTTATTTTTAGCTCCGAGCGATCCATCAGGATGCGTCATCCTGAGCGATCCATCAGGATGACGCATAAACCAGGCTATCATCCTGAGCGATCCATCAGGATGACGCATAAACCAGGCTATCATCCTGAGCGATCCATCAGGATGACGCATAAACCAGGCTATCATCCTGAGCGATCCATCAGGATGACGCATAAACCAGGCTATCATCCTGAGCGATCCATCAGGATGACGCATAAACCAGGCTATCATCCTGAGCGATCCATCAGGATGACGCATAAACCAGGCTATCATCCTGAGCGATCCATCAGGATGACGCATAAACCAGGCTATCATAACACATAAAATTCTACCAATTCCAAACTTCCTGTTAACCCTCACGTCTCCTTGCTTTTCTAGGTAACAGTCGTGAATTATGTTGTCAAAGATTTCTTTGGAGTGGATGTTCCCGATGGTCAATACGAGAGGAAGAATCATGGGCAGGTTTTAAACAGGGGAAGTAAAAATGCTGTGTGGAAATCTACTCTAGAAATGTTGGACAACTTCTTCGCTCCGTATAATAGGAGACTCGCTGAGCTACTCCGTGATGAGAAATGGTTATTTAAAAAAACAAGAACTTGAACACTTAGGCTAACATTAGTCATGTGGTAGTGCTATGAGGCTAATAATTTGACAAGATAAGCTAAAGACAATTTTTCGAAACTATTTATTGTCATTGAGATATGGATATGTCATAGATTTGTTCTTATCCTATCACGTTGTATAGAATAGTCATAAAAATTCATCCTTTCACCTCAGAAAGCAATCACTCTTGCTCATATTGACTCTTTTAAACTTTCTTAACTCTATGGATGTGCTGCATCTGTCTTAACTCTATGGATATGTTGCATCATATCATGTGCCTTTATTGTTTTCCTTCTAAGTAAACACTGTAAAATTGCCTATCACTATTTTTAGTTTCCATCATTATATCATATTATTCTAACAGTTTATCAGTGAATATTGTATTTTGTAAACAATTGGTTTAACTTACTGATGCATTGGATTTTTACTTCACATTCAAAGTGATATTCTAGTTTTAGCTAGTCATATTCTAGCTTTTGTAATCTATGCAAGTTGAATGTTCAAAACTCAGCTGCCAGGTTAAGACACGTAATATAAACATTTTTCGAGCAAAGGAGCTGGTTGGGCATTGCTTTATTGCCTTTGCCTGCTCATTTGCCTATTCCACGTCTTTTGCATTCCTATTTACTTGTTCCTTCCTATTTGTTTGTGCGTTCTTATTTGCTTGCTCTTTCCAATTTGCTTGTCCCTCCATATTATTTTTATAAGCAGTAATAAAAACTGGTTCCAAAAGATGGCTAAACAAACCTTTTTTAACATTTTATATTTTAATTGATGCAATAGCTTAAAAGATCTGTCTAATCAGCAGTTATGAACAATCGTGGCCCCTGACACAAATGGCAGCACTAATATGAAAGAAGCTCTGACGTTCAGTTCTTCTTACAGCCACAGAACCAGAATCTCATAGACTGTTAGGGTATGGTCAGACAACTCCCTTATTCACAGCAACAGGTGTAGTCTCTTGCGCATACAGCTGACATAAAAACATGCTTGCCAAGGTTGGTAGTGGAAGTCCAACTGCACCAGAGCTGCCGATCACTGCCAACATTTTTCACAAAGCTTGTAATTCGATCTTTGCTCCATGGATCCCGCTTAATGCATGATGTCATCATGAACCTGGAAAAGTATGGACCGTAGGCTATAAAAGTTATTACTTTTATTTATATGAATCTCAGTGTCTGTCTGTTGGTCGTTTGTTGTTTACTTGTCCAATTATACCAATAACATTTTAGAAATGAAAAATCAACAGTGTTCTGGATTTGAAGTCAGAACTTCCAGGTCAGCGGATAAGTATGCTAAACCACAAGACAGTGTGTCCTACTGGCTTAAACCACAAGACAGTGTGTCCAACTGGCCTAAACCACCAGACAGGATGTCCAACTGGTCTATACCACAAGACAGTTTGTCCAACTGGCCTAAACCACAAGACAGTGTGTCCAACTGGACTAAACCACAAGACAGTGTGTCCAACTGGCCTAAACCACAAGACAGTGTGTCCAGCTGGCCTAAACCACAAGACAGTGTGTCCAACTGGCCTAAACCACAAGACAGTGTGTCCAACTGGCCTAAACCACACGACAGTGTGTCCAACTGGCCGTAGCGATGAATAATGGTACATATCATACTTATTACACCCATCAACCTTTAATGATGATTGGTTAAAATACTCGCACTTCAGCTAGCATACTTAAGGAGCATTACGCAATTTTTTTGGAAACGCTTGCCCAATTTATAATAATCGCTCTTAATATTGTAAGATTAATTGCAATGGCCGGCATTCACCTAGTTGTCATATATCTGTAGCAGACGGATGAGAAAGGTTATGTCTGTCTGGTAGTTTGACTCAAGGTACTAGTTCTATTCTAGCTAGTAGTTCCCAGTATGGTAGTAATTGTTGGGGTCACATTAGTAGTTGAAAACAAGAGAATAGTTTCAAGTATATTATTAGTTTACATTATACTAACTGTTCAAATTGTTGTATGGTCGGGGTTGTGACACTTATAATAAATTGATGTTTAAAGTTACAGAAGTCGCAAAAATTTGGTGGCTTCACATCAAAGTGGTATTTAACCTAGTGCTAGTGCGGAGAGAGGGACAACTCCTATACAGGAAGTTATATGTAAATTATACTAATTATCAAACACAAATTATAACATAAATTTCAAATTAAAAAATATAAATATATTATGTATTATATAAGTAATATAATATTGGCCTATATATAATATATAAATATTATGTGACAAATGAATAAAAATTTTGAATTTATAAATACACAAATTATATTAATACTTCAGAATATGCTAGTGCATAGTTCTAAATATAGTAGTACTGTTAGTTCGAATGATTTTAGTGGTTTCAAGCATATTAGTATTTGTAGTTCAAATTCTACAAGAAGTACCAATTATACAAGCAGTTCAGATCAAATGTCACTTGAACCAGCTTAGTAAAACCGGTATGAGAATATATTCCCATGCAATGTTTTATGCCTTTTCAATTATGCATATTGAAAGGGCATACAGCATACAGCAAATGAAAAGCATATCTCTAGAAGTGAGAGCTATTCTTGTCTATGCAAAATATAAATAACTATTCATTTAGTTTATTCAGATAGCTGAGTGTTTGGAGCCCGTTGCTGTGCACCTCTTATCACATCATTAATACCAATCCTCTCTGATATTCGACTCACTAGTCAGGTTAAAACAGGAATAGCGTATGCTATCCCAAGCTACATTTCTTCTTTTGTAAAAAAGTTGTGAAAATATAGGTTTTACAAACTTGTACATGCAGGAAGTCATGGAGACCTCTCTTTTGAGATCATTTTAATTTAATGTGATTACTACTACCATAAATGTGTGCAGGTTGTTAAGTATTCACAACTCACCCATCAGGACAGATCACTTTGTCTGTTTGGGGGATAAAGCGAATCAGACTCTGTACTTCTGCTTCTAAGATCAACTGGCAGCGTGCGACAGCCTGTCAAAGGTTATGCGAAAACAAATTTGGTCCCAAGGTTAAGCATGATGCTCTCTCTATGTTGATGAAAGTTCATTCTGACAGTTCCTATACAGAAACTAAGGTCAAGTGGTGGTCCTGACCAGCTTGACCTTTCAGTAGGAAGAGCTCTATTATAGCCTTTGCTCCAAGTCTCGGTAAGAAAAGTGATACCATTACTTGAACAGATGTTTATTGTAGTTTTCAAAAGTTAATAGCCAAAGCTAATTGTTGTTAACAGCTAACTTCCTTGCTACATTGCAGCAAGTTTGGGACCAAGTTGCATTCACAGATCCGCGTTTCAAAAATATGAATACATATCCATTAAAAGGTCAACCATGGCAGCAGGTATAAAGTAGATTATTGCAATATTTCCTTCAGCTACATTTTTATTGGATTATCAGGCAATCATTTTGTTCTAGCACTTTAGTCTTACTAGTTATTGCCTTAATAGTTATAGCCTTACTAATTATTGCCTTACTAGTTATTGCTTCACTAGCTATTGCCTTTCTAGTTATTGCCTGACTAGTTATTGCCTTACTAGTTATTGCCTTAATAGTTATAGCCTTACTAGTTAATGCCTTACAAGTTATTGCCTTACTAGTTATTGCCTTACAAGTTATTGCCTTACTAGTGATTGCCTGACTAGTTATTGCCTTACTAGTTATTACTTCACTAGTGATTGTCTTACTAGGTATTACCTTACTATTTATTACCTTACTAGTTAATGCCTTACAAGTTATTGCCTTACTAGTTATTGCCTTACAAGTTATTGCCTTACTAGTGATTGCCTGACTAGTTACTGCCTTACTAGTTATTGCTTTACTAGGTATTGCATTACTAGTTATAGCCTTACTAGTTATTGCCTTCCTAGTTATTGCCTTACTAGTTATCACCTTACTAGTTATTGCTTTACTAGTCAGTGTCTTACTAATTATTGCATTGCTAGTTATTGCTAGAGTCATACAAAGTCCCCTCGATCATGTTGTCAATTCACTATGTTTCCATGACACATTAAGGTTCGTGTCAACCGCAAGGTGGAAATGACAACAGTTCACAAGTCAAGCGAGTGTTGTTACTCACAAATGTTTACCAAATGTTTCACGTTTGCGAAAGATGGAAATGGCACTTGAAGATGTTGCGCAAGAAAATGGTGTTTAAGCTATTCCATTTCAAACATTTTTTACGCTCCAGTCATCCTTGTTTTGATTTAAGCAGTTTCAAATGGGCTGCTATGGCCCTTGGAATAGAAATTCTTTTGTTTTTTAACAAAGATCCCACGTAATGTGCATAATGCAATATACACATGTACACACACGCATACGCATGTGTGTACATGTGTGTATGTGTGTGTGCGTGTGCGCATGTGTGCGTGCATGCGTATGTGCGCGTGTGTGCGTGTGTGTGCATACACATGTTTGTGCGTGTGTCTGTGTGCGTGCTTGTGTGTGTGTGCACATGCATGCTTGTGTGGGTGTGTGTGGGCATGAGTGTGTGCGTGTGTGTGGATTCCTATCCAAAGAGCCCACATAATGTGCATCATGCAAATGTCCATTGAACCACTTATCGCCAGGTAACTCATCGTGGGCACAACTCAAAACCTGCATCATTTGCATCATGGAAACAGCGATAAGAGTTCATCTAGAAAATCTAAATACGACATTCGTTTTTTTTTGTTTTTACTTCAAATTTAATACAAATCAATTCTCCATCACTCAGTCATATTATATGACAAACGTATTGTGTGTGCACGCGTAGGCACCTGTTTGTGTGTGTGTGCGTGCGTGTGCGCATGTGTGCGTGTGGGTGTGTGTGCGTGCGTGTGTGCACGTGTGCGTGCGTGCACGTGTGTGTGTGTGTATGTGTGCGTGTGTGTGTGTGTGTGCGTGCGTGCGTGCGCGCGCGTGCGTGCGTGCGTGCGTGTGTGTGTGTGTGTGCACGTGTGTATGCATGTGCGCATGCACGTGCGTGTGTGCATGCGTGTGGGCATGTGCACATGTACGCGTATGTGTACATGTGTGTATGTTTGCGTGCGTGTGCGCATGTGTGTGTGCGTGTGTTTGTGCGTGCGTGCGCCTGTGCGCGCGTGTGTGCGTGTTCATGTGTGTGCGTGTGTGTGGATTCCTATCCAAAAAATTTTTAATCATTCTGCTCTAGCTTTAAAAATCAATTTACTCAGCTGAATAACTTAATGACCTCTACAAATTATTCTGTGAAACATCATACTGAAATACTTTTTAAATATTAGAAAATTAATTATACATGATTAGAAATAGTTTTCAAAGAAAATAAATTTGGAGGTGACTACACACCCCTCTTTATGTATCAGTTGTCTGTTCATTCTATGTGTGAGCACAATTCTAAGTAAACAGCTCTACTAGTTTTCACTAAGAGAATAGAAAAGTTGTGTCTACTTTAAGGTCAGCTAGTTGTAAATACTAAAAGCTCATCTTCCCAAACCCATGACAGGTTCTTAATCAAAGATGAACTTGCAAAAATTTTAATAGATTTTAGTTGAAAATTGTCACTATTTTTCTATCATATGCAATTGTTTTTAATGTTTGATGTGGTCTGACTGCCAGCAAGTTTCAAGATTAAAGTCGATAACACTTGATTACAGCTAAAATGCTCAGATCAATCGAAAGTATGATTGTAATATTTATATTTGCAAAGAGACCGACAGAATAGAGACTCGTAACGCTGCAACTTAAACGGAACAGCTGATATCAAAAATAACGGAAAGACCAACATAATGAAGACACATAACGCTTCAACTTTGATTAAAATCAATCAAGTTTTGTCGATTTTAATCGTGAAACATTCTGGCAGTCAGATCAACTCAAACATCAAAAACAGTCGAAAATGATAGTAAAATGTTAATGTTTTCTGATAAAATCTACTAACATTTTGTGTGCAAGCTCATCTTCAATGGAATATTGAAGATGAATTATGATTGATATCGGGTTTTTCGTCATTTAGTTCTGCTTTAGAAGCAAGCCACATTTTAGGTGAAAACTCAAAAAAACCTTTTAATCTCGCAGTTGTGTAGTCCTATTCAGAAAAAATTGTCCTATGTCTGTTTTTTGCATCTTTAGTTACAAATTTTAATATATTCACTGTTATACATGTATATATTAGTAATTTATTGACTATAATTTCGCTTCAAATATAAATGTTTTTCAAACTATGCTGTACAACAACAATAAAAAAGGCAACAGTTAGCCACTAAAATCAAATAAATAGTTTGGCAAATAGCGTGTAAAACACCTCTCTTTGTTAAGAGAAGGCTCCTTAGGTGAAATAGTCACATTTACTATTCGTTATTTACATTTAGATTGATTACATATGTATGACTCAATAGTTAAGCTTTGGCAGGTTTGTTGCTCTATCCTAGCCTGTGGATCAAGCAGGCTAAGCAGTTATAGCATATTTTACATGTTTGAATCAAACAAATGTACATTGCTTACTATTGCTGGACTTGCGGCCTTGGATTTATAGGTAGCCGTGCAGTTTTTGATATTGTCGGGGAAATACTCTGTGCCATCACAGTTTTCATCATCTTTGCAACGACACTCAGATACGAAGTATCTATCTGGAAAAAAATAGAGCAATGCAATAAAGAGGTTTATTTCTGATATCCATAAATAATTTTAGTATATCTGCCACAATTTACACAGTAGTAACTAATGTAGAGATTTATAGGTTAGATTCAGGCATAAAATGCTTTCTAACACGTTTCATCCTTCAGTATAGTCTACTAGTCACTATATCCAGTTATCTTTCAATCAAAGTGTTTGATATGCATGAGACTGTTAATACTGAAAGCAAATCCAGCTTTTTTTCAATTCTACAAAAAACAGGTCCGGGATACATTAAAACTGCATTGTGTCATTGCAGTGTGGAAAGCAGTAATTTTTGCAGTGAACTACAACTTTATAATGCGCCTTAGACATTTACTTCTGATGTAATTGTGTTTTTCTGGTGGTGAACAGTGTTTGCTGCATAAACTTTTCTTTTGTCAACAACTTAGTAGTAGCTACAATCAAGTATTCAAAGCAAAGATAGGGCATCTACTCTTAGGTTTCGACTGAAGAAATCATGGTTACCTACGTAAAACAAAAACATTTTTCCTCTGAAAGAAGCTTAAGGCTATCATTTTACTGATTTAAATCAAGAGCAAAGATTTGTACTGAAAAAGCATACGAATTTCAATTAAATAAACTAGTGTTTCATGCTTTCTAAACTCACATTCAAATGTTTTCAATTGCTATGGCAGCAACAGCTTTTACATGATGCATCACACTTTAGTGAAACTACAGAGCTGAAGTTATGTATATAAAATAGATCTGAGTTGTGATGGCCGAATACAGACCTGGGCAGAGCACAGTAGAAGAAGAACCATCTAGCAAAGTACTAGGAGGTCCTTCGATCCATATAGTAGTGTCTTGAGCTACAATAATAATGAATTCCTTGATCTAACAAAACCGAATACCTTATTCCAAGTCAACGTATAAAAACAGTAGGCTACGTGATTTCATGTCCTTTAAAAAAAGAAACATATCATGGAGCTGAAAGGGTTTCTATAACACGGTAATAATTTACAGGCATATAACTTGTAGGCATAAAACTCTTCTGGTATTAAGTCATCAAAGTCCATCATGATAAACATTACAGCTTTGTCATGGTGAAAACGGGCAGCGTGCACGTCGCAACCTCGTAAAGGTCTTGATTGCAAATGATCCTACAGGATATATATGTATATATCATGTATATATATTCTATATATACAAGATATATATACAGGATATAGATTTTAACTGTTGATAGTTTCAAGGACACAATACATGTATACCTTTTCACTAAATTGTATTATTCTAGAATACAGCCTAGGAGGCAATAAGCTACATCCTTGAAACAATCAGTAGTTGAAAGTAAGCCGTAAGTAATTCTAAGTAAAGCATTAACTAAGCACTATACATATTAGAGCTCACAGAAATTACCAGTTAATCTACCTAACAGTAAATTGTAGCTAATTTATAATTCCTAAATCATGAGTGATCAATGTTGAAGCCACACACTTATCGTACCTGAAATGAAGCCAAGAGCTAGTAAGAGAAAGAGAATAGTTCTCGACACCATCGTCATCTCCGTCCTACATCTGCTTGTTGTCCAGTGCATACATAACGAGCCTGTTAACCAGCTGGCAATAGTTGCAAGCTATTGGATGAACTAAAAGTCTATCAAACCAATTTCCTTTCAGAGAAGTTGTCTCCTCTATAACTAATGGTTTTGTTACACAGCAAAGAGAGTGGTAGAGATTGGTTATTTCTGTTAACATTTTGGCGTTGTCATGTTCAGGTTTTCATATGGGTAAATTTAGAACACTTAATAGAGCCAGTTTTGAACTTGTTACTATGTTTAAAAAAGTTGATCTGCCAGCATCAAGTTGTTCATATATAGTAAAACCATATAAAGCTATGAATAAATAATAAATAGTAGTAAATAACTAACATAAAGCTGATTTTACTGATTCTACTCTCAATAGCCCATCTTCACAGTTAGTCACTTGTTTAGCTTTAAAGTAACAGCCATAAAAATATATTTACTATAATTAATGCTTGCACCATGTTACATGAAACTATGTTATATACATTGAATGTTTCAGATTGCATAACATGTGTAATTATGCAACTTCTAGTAAGATAGTATTCTCCTGGTGCCCTTTGAATATTCTTCAGAAGTATCTCTAAGAATGTTACTACAGGTTGGTATGCAAATGAGAAACCAGCATATGAGAGACACACCTGTCTACTCGTGTTGGTAAATTCCGCTCCAAGATGACATCCTATCATTTTGACAAAATATTTTTGAAAATGTGTGTGGTATTCCCAAAAGTATTTATATAGTTCTAATTAGCCTCCTAATTCAGAAGGTTCAACACACATATTCAGCGAGATCCTAAGTTTGGCATTGTGATCAACAAAGTTACCAGGGCCAATTGACAAGCACGTGTTTACTCTAACAGTAAGCTTTTTTCTTTTTAACGTAAGATAATTACTTTATGAAGTCTCTTACAGTAACAGATAATAACTTTATGAAGTCTCTTACAATAACAGATAAAAACTTTATGAACTTTCATATAGTACCAGGTCGGAACTTTAAAAACTCCCACTTAGTACTAGCTAGGGGCACTAAGGATTCCTATATAGTACCAGATAGGAGTATTATGAACTCTCATATAGTACAATCTAGATACATTAAAACTCCCACTTAGCACTAGCTACGGGGTTAGTGTACTTACCACTTTCTAGGGGTTGGGGTGGTTCTACCAATGTATCATATTCAAGGTCTAACTAATATTATAGCTGTAGAGGAGGTCTCCTAGTATGAAAAGTAATTGCTGTTTTTGTGAAAATTAGAATTGTCTAGTAAAAATAACTGTAATTAATATCATGTCGAGGAAATAAAATTCAGTAGTTTTTGATGACTCCGAATCTAAAGAAAGTGAGGTCATCTTTTAATATTGGTTTAGTATTGCAGTTTTCTTCCTTACTCTAGATAACATAGTAATCCTCTAATAGCCATTAGCTGTCTACCACGAAGTTTAAACTTATTTAACTCTACAACAAACTCCACCACAAAGTTCAATTCAAAGCTGAGATGAGATGGTAAGATATTTGTGGACAAATTATGTAAAGGTTTCTTATACAACACTGCTTAATAACAAATCAGTCGTTTAACAAACTAGTACACGTAAGTGAGTGACCCTGATTAGGGTTGAAAACAAAGCAGCAGTTCAGCAGTAGTCATGTATAAAACGAAACAATTCGCATTCTTTGTTTGTGTATTTTTCCCAAAGTGAGTCCGTAAAGCATAGAACAATGATGTATGTATAATAATATGGAAACTGTATGGTAGTTTACTTACTAAGCCTATTTTGTGACTAATGCTTAACATGCAATAATAAGCTAAATTTATAAAATAAAATAGTCATAAAATTTATATCAGTTTTGCATAGCTTCATTTGTTGGCAAAAAATTGTAATTAGAATCTAATAGAAATGCTCATGAGAAAGCAGGAATTGAGACAAGCAAGTAATTTGTAAAGCAAACATTTTATTTCTATGTTACATATTATTTTATTGTCTCTCTATTTAGACATTACCATAGAAAACTTTGTCATAAGGATCTGGGTAAAAACTTTGTAAAAAATATTTTGATTATTATAACGGGTGAACAATTTTAGTTAACAAGTTTTTAGGTTAACGCACAATTTTGATTAGCAAAATTAAAGCAAGGTTTTCCTTGCAAACAGAATATTTGACAATCAAAAAGTATGTTTGTGCAAAGGCAAGATTATAATTTTTGAATCGTTAGATTTATAAAAAAAATTATATCCGCTGTATTTTGTTTCAACTAATATAGCTTTCAAAAGCTTTGATTTTCATAAGAAATACAGTGATAGCAGTTTAGTAGTTGTGATTAGGAGAGGTAAAAACTAGCAAGAATATATTCATGTACTTTGGCATAGGCCTGTCCTGTTTACATTTTGTAGCTATATGACTGTAATTAATTCTATCACTAGTTGAATGCTCGGTATTGCCCGGCTAATAACAAAGTCTTTGGACAAAAAATTTATATTTATTTAACATATACAACATTTGCCCTTCTAACTGTTAAATTTCAAATCATGAAAAAAAATTTTTTTTCTGTTATTCGAATGAATTGAGAGAAAAAATAAAACAATTATAAAGGTTTTCATACAAATGCAACTTTTAAATTTCATATCATAAAAGAACTGGTTTGTTGAAATGAATTGAGAAGAAAAATAAAATTTTAAAGGTGTTAAAATGTAAATGTAAATTAATAAGCAAGTAATTGTTAAATAAAGTCTGTTTTGCTATGATTACAATGAAAAAATAATTGGTATACAATTATACGATTTTTATTCATTTCAGAGCTAGCATCATAAGGCAAAAATATCGATTAGAGTGGTATGGAAACACATAGTAATTATCTAATGCAAACACCTTCTGGTAAAAATCATCAAAATTTTTATACGTATTGTATATGTTAAAAATTAGTAACAAAACAATATGTTAACTTTAATAACTGTAGTTATTTACAGTGAATTTAGTGTATTTAGGGGCTATGATTGGCAAGAAAATGTAACATTACAATGTACTACGTGCAATATGCACTGTGGGAGTTGTTACCATCAAGAAAGGCGTATAACATAAACGTCGCATATAACTTGAGCAGATTTCGCTCACTTAATGCATACTTGAAGGAAGTTTTACTATGTGTTTTACTAAATTACACTTCAAACTTTCAACTAAAATTTCATCACTTGTCTTTTTTCGAAACTGTTTTACTATAAGTTATAACGAATAACACTGAATTGAGATAGCAAGCAACGTATATCTTTTTCAGGCATTGTCGGAGGGATTTCGGCAAATAGTATGTCAACATTTTTATTATTTCATCGTAATCGGTACACCAATGACTAAATTATAATTTCGAGAAAGATTTTTGTTGATATCGTATGATGAAAAACAAATTCACCCTAGTATGGCGAGGACAAAAAAAGCATCATGTTTCATAGAGTAAGGCAAAAAAATCTTATTGCTGAGGCATCAAAAGCCCGTGGGCCCATTGTACTAATTAATAATTTAGCCTGTACAATTGCGAAAAGTGTATACAGTATATGGTGAGAGCAATGAAAATAGCAAAAACAACGTAGCTACATGTATGTGGTTAGGCGCGCGTGTTTACAAAATTGTGGTTACAATCTTCATGAGTTGATCCAGAATAAAGTGCAGTTCTAATTCTTAGAATTTAACCACCATAGCTGACCAGACAGCGAATGACAGACGATGACAAATTTGAAGATTTATATGATGAATAGCTGTGCTACTCGCGTTGCCGGGTAATAGAAAAGTCATTGGACAGGAAATTGATTTGTATTTAACATAACAACATTTACCATTCTAACTTTCAAACGACATATTGTGGCGGACGTTGTATTTACTTTATTTACTCCTATATGCCTTAAACTGTCTTGTCCTTTTAAATATCGTGATCCGTCTCCCCTGTCTGTTGTATATGCTTATTTCTTATTACTCTGTACGTTTTTAATCGGCGACGCCAATAATTATTTAATCATACTTATACTTCTTTTTATATTATTATTATATTCAGTTTTGACTGTGTGCCATGTTTTTACTTGTTTTTGTACATATCCACCTTCCTTTTATATGGTAGTAAATTGAGTAACTTGGCAAGATGGGCCAGGCTCCCAGTGGAGTTGTGAATGCCTCTGTTGTACATTGATTGTGGCGCTTACAGTCAAATACAAACTTATTCACTTTGAACTCATACACTTTTTCTCTGCCTGAAACAGGGGTGGATTGCAGTAGCCAGTTAAGGGAAGGCGCTTGACCTTAACAATATCATGAGAAAAGTGTATTATCTTATAAACAATGAAAAGTAATTGTGTAATCGAAGTTGCTCGCTATTAGCCTGACAGATTGCCAATAGAAAATTTGAGCCAACAGCTTCTCGTAATGTTGTGCTAAGACCCTGGGTGGTACGCAAAGCCATAGGGTATGTGCTCTAATATAGCAACTTATTTGGGCATGCTAGCGCCTCAATATCTATGACCTACTGGGTAGGGCCTGATACTGGCAAGCGCTAGGGTCCGAGATCAAATCTTCTTATGTAAGATTTTAAGATATATAGCCGGAATGCAGACAGGTGACAGACTTTTAGAAACGTATATATATATATATATATATATATATATATATATATATATACGATGTAGATGGACGCTCCTACAGCTGGCCAAACTTGGAGCATTTGATGCCATTTAAACAAAACTGCAGCTTATTCATAGCTGAGTATGGTTAGTCTCAAACATGAACTTAGGCTCGAGGGTCAGAGCTTCTAGACCTCACCATACATTGGGTTAGGAACAATAAATGTATACATATATAGTAGTCTTTTTCCTCTAGCCTTGCTTTCCCAAGCCACCAGTTGGACTCAGGCAACATAGCTTAGGATATGTAACTTGTACCTTGTTCTGTATCAGTCTAGATATTATCCAGCCTGAATTCTACGCTTAGTCTCACTGGTTATAGGACAATAGATCACTCATCGCGGCTTAAATGAAACCTTCTAAGAACCTTCTTTCACGATAGCTTTAATTTGGTTTTCTAATATCTAGCATGAGTAGAAAGTTTAAACAGTAATGTATAATTGTTATCAGCTGTGGTAATACTGTTTTTGGCTAAGACAGCTTTGGTGTTCTTTAGAGGCCATGCTTATGGCGCTATTCTTACTGCTATTATTATTTTTACTATTGTGACTATTAGCGATGCTATTAATATTATTTTCAGCTTCACTGTTTTTATATTGATAATAATATTATTGTTTTTGTTATTGTTGCTTTTATTATCACTGTATTTATTTAGCTATGTTATCGACAACCATAAATTAAGTTGTTTGTAGAAGTTGAGACTTAGGATGTTGTTAGAATGCGTTGCTACTAATTTCTATTTCCATTTTGTGGTTGTGCAGCTACATTTTTAAACTGAGACAACCTTCAACGATGGTAATCTTGTCATCAATGACTCTAGGCTTATTCACCTTGGTTACTTGTTTGTAGCTTTTTAATTCACTACTAATATGAGTCCAACCTTAATCTCATTTGTAGGGAGATCAAACATGGATAAAATGGACAGAATATTTCTTGTTAACTTTTGTTATATTTGTTTGTTGCAATCACAAGTTTATTAAAGGTATCAAGAAACATTAACATTGCATTTTTATGAAAATTACAAAGAACTACATGACATTTTAAAATGAGCATCTCCAAGGTAGCAGCTGAACAATAGTAATAAAGACAACAAAGGGTTTAGCATTTACTTTTAACACACACAGCAGAAACAACTTGATACTTTGCTAGGTTTGAGGTAGACTTCCAGCCACAACTCGCTATCTTATTATCCAAGCTTTTTAGGTATGTGGTATCTCTGTTTGTGCTCCAGGGATCTGTTAGAGTGCAGAACTCCATTGTGTACCTACAAACCATCACGAGTATATAGAGAGTTTTAAAAAACAAATGAGAAAGCAAGAAATGCGGAGAAACTTAGGAGATACCTGAATAAATATATGTAAGAGCATCAGCTGAACAGATGAAGGAATAGAGAATAACAGACTCAAGTGAATAGACAGAGTAATCGGTAGATTACTAGCCAGTCGTAAGGAATAGAGAATGACTGACTCAAGTGAATAGGCAGAGTAACCAGTAAATTACTAGCCAGTCGTAAGAAATAGAGAATAACTGACTCAAGGGAACAGGCAGAGTAACCAGTAAATTACTAGACAGTCTTTAAGTCAGATTCCTAAATAATAAATTTCTGAACTTTCTTTACTTTTAGAAACTGTGATCTATCAACTGCAAACATCACTCAGCTTTTATAGATAAACTTACACAAAATTTTTATAGATTCTATCAGAAAGTATCAGTACTTTTTCTTTTTTTGTTTGTGTTTCTTGTTTGAGGTAATTCGACTGCCAAGGTGTTTCACGATCAAAATTGACAAAACCTGATTATTCACATTCACAATTAAAATGCTGACAAAAAAGTGTGAGCCAAAATGGTGTTGCTAGTTGCTATCATTGCAATAATCGCTATCGGCTATTGTGGTAAAGTTACTGTGTTATGCGTTTTTATTCAGTCGGTTTTTTGGAACTATGAATGTTATATAGTCTCACTTTTACTTGATCCAAGCATTTTAACGGTCATCAAGTTTTGTCAATTTTAATCTTGAAGCGCATTGGCAGTCAGATCACCTTAAATAATAAAAAAATACCCATACTTTCTGATGAAATCTACTGAAATTTCACCATTTTATCCTTTCTACCCTCATTTAATCCATTAATCCTCATTTAATCCATTGAGCATTGACAATGATTTATTGAGCGTTTTATCCTTTAGGATCTCAACTGACATTTTCTACTGGTAGTAAATAATAAAGTTAATAAAAAATAAAATTTATCAATAAAAAAATTAATAATACAATTAATAAATAATACAGTTAACAAATAATAAAATTCTTTGAATAAAAAAATAAAAAAGTATAATAAATAGTATAAATCATGTCCGAAAACGCCAACAGCCATCAGTCACATAAATTATGAAAAAGATAAGGTGAATAGATTAGCAGTAATGTTTGGTAGGAGGGCTTCAAAAGTGCCCAACTTTACAGGGAAAACACACTTCAAACACCTCAGCTATCAGCCACGTGTATACAGATGCTTAAAATAAACATCTTTTAGACACCGTGTGGACGCAACTGTCTAGTGGTAGCTACCAAGGTCTATTAGTAAAAATATAAAGAAATACTAACCCAGCAGGACAAGTCACACTTTCTCCATTGTTCTTCTGTTCTTTCACCATTTGAACATCTTTACCTCTTTCCAAACTGCATCTCACTACTGCCTAAAGCAGCAAAGCATTGTTTTTTGTACCATTTTAAGTTGACTGCAGGTCACATTCTAGATTGAAGCTAATTTGAGCCATACAAGGGCTTGAAATGTCTACCCTTTTTTGTTTTCAGCTTAAATTGGGATGTTCTAAGATTTAACATGTGCAACCAAATTCTGCATATACTTTTTAAGTTGTTTAGACATATATTTATGCATACAGTCTACGAGAAGTACATCATGTGAAAATAAGTTATTTCTTAGGTTAATTCTAATTTTATCATGATTTTCCATCACTTGTTTAGCTTCCTTAGAAAATATTGAGGATGTATATTTATTAGTATGGCATCTGGAAGATTTTGTGAAGACCAACAACTTTACCTGTCATTTACAATCACAGGAATAAAAATGAATCATATTGAATTAATTGAATGAGTTGATTTAATCAATATTATAACTAAACATTTCTTTCATAATTCATTAAATGAATTGATTTACTCAGTACTGTAACTGTATTTATTATTTGCTTAGTGTTATATTTTTGTCAATTGGTGAACTAGCAAACACACACGCTTACACATCTACACACACACCCACATATGCACACACACGCACACACGCATGTGCACAAATAGTCAGAAGTATCAGTTCTGACAGTTTTTATTATAGCCTACTAGTTTTTTGACATTACAGCTATTTGGCTGACATCTAAAGATACCATGACTCAGAAATGACAACTGGCTGACTTTGGATAAAAGACTGACTTTGGTATAGCCCAGGACCGCTGCTTTTTTGGTTGCTGTGCACTTCTTCTTGTCTTCAGGGTACAATTTAGAGCCATCGCAAATGGTCTGATCATGACAGCTGCACTTGGAGGCATAATAACCATCTGTTGAATAAGACAGAATGTTTTTAGGTTGTGTATAGCTGGAAATACATCTACCAATACAAAGAGTCGTTTACTACGTACATTTGGCAGCACAAACAGTTATTTCCTACTAATACGTAACAGAGAGTACTAAGGGTCTCTTTATGCTACAAATTAACAAAACTCATAGTTTTATGATCAGCTGAGTATGCAGAGCCTCTTCCTAGCACATGAAAAGTTGTCAGTTAAACGAATAACAAATAATGAAGTCATGCACACACTTTCCCTTTAAATAAACTAACAAGTTATTTAGTACAAAAACTGAAGTTTTCATCTCTTGAGGGCTTGTGGAGTTGTCTCACCTGGACAGTAAACATCGGATGGGGAGTCATCTCCTACAGCACTGTTTGGTCCAACCAGATAGAATGAAGCGTCCGTAGCTGTAAATTATCGTGTTTTATAACAACATAATAACATTTAACCGCATTTGAAATTATAAGAAATTAATAGTAAGCCTACCAACAAATTATTAGAATATATTATACACTTCTACAGTTAGACTTCAGGCAGCTTTAGAATCCCTTAAACAATTCTTTTAGCTATACAATCAGTATTTCACCCTCATTAGACTCAGTTATATAATGTTACTTCAATAGATGTACTCACTCAGATGTATGTGTATGATTACTAGAGCTAGTTGAACAAATAAATTGAGAACAAATCTGTTGTTTTACAAGTAGATTTGTCTCTTTCAAAGCAACTTTACAGCAAATCTGTTGTTTTACAAGTAGTAATTCCATATCAAATAATGTATATATGCATTTAGCTACCTCACAAGTACAATGGATATTATAAGGAAATCGAGAGCTTAAGTTTCAAGTTGCCGTCATATAAAACAATAGATATCTTACCATAAGATAGATCTATTACCACCACGAGTAACAAAGCAATGAAAATTTTTTGCATCTTCATAATAGAGGATTCAAGCTGAAAGTGACAAACCTTATCACTTCCATATCGCTTCAATTCATAGCAAGATGTTACGCAACAGATCACACATGCGACAACTATGGCTTGTGCGTAGCCTAGTAACCATATCATTAATACATAAACATAAGTGTACCAACAGAGGCATAGACATAGAGATATAATATTGCTTTGACAAATTTAAAGGAGAAGAATCCATTTCTCTCTAACGTGATAGCTTACTTCCTGTAATAATGCATTAAAATAAAAACTAAGCCATGCGGAATTTTTTACCTAATATTGGGCTATTTCGGCTAAATTTGGCTAAAACGTTTGTTTAAACTTACAGCATTCAATGTTACAACAATGTTGTTAATGATTATCGAGCTATGATCGCAGATACATTGATAAAGCGCATATGCACCTATATAGGATAAGCACATCAGTTTTTTAGTGTTTTTATAAATAGATTGATTGATATTACTATGGCTGTTAGCCAGTTGACCAGCAGTTCAAAGGTCAATTTTTTATAATTTTTAGTTTATAAATTAGATTAACAGTTTAATTTATTAACTTAATTTATTAGAAATTAATAAAAAAATTCAAATTTGTATTAATTACTAAATAAACATGGTTTATTACAAAAAAGGAATTTTAAAGAAATGTGTTCATTTAAAAAATTGGATGCAATCGCTGTATCTGTTTGCAGAATTAATCAGACAAAACCAGTTTTTTTGTTGCAGAAATCAACTAACAGTGGGCTATGATAGCCTATGGAAGGTTATTGTAAATAATTATTAGTCATTGTTAAACTCCAGATTTGAAGATTTCACCATTTGCTAGAATTTTTATCATCATAATCCTACTAGAGACAGCTTTTCATTGATGAATGCAAGCTTTTTCATTTTATTCTTCCTCATGAATATCATGAAATGTAAACATTAATTCTGCCAACATACATACATGTATCAATATACATACATATCAATATACATAGCCTATATATTGATACGCGTATATTGATTTGCATGATATTTCTGATGATAGCCTGAGAATCTCTATTCTATTTCTATTTTATTCTAATTTTAATCTATTCACATAAGATATTTTTCACAAGAGCAAGAAATATCATTTCATGATATGCATGATACGGATTGTGTGTATCAATATGCGTGTCAGTGTACATATCAATACACCTACATGTATTTATTGACCAATTAAAGTTGAAGTATTTCCAAAGCTGACCTCCTCTCAGATTCAGTAACATGCAGTCTAAACCAAGATTGACAATGCATTAGTTTATCCCACCTACATGCGTACCATGGTATTGGCATGGTATACATACAGCTTCTTTCACAACCGTTGATATTGCATCAACTCAAATTACGCTCACTGTGAGTTGCTGAGTGTCAATCAGTGGATTTTTCATAATGTATGCTGACAAAGCAGATGTTACTATAATTCCTCAATACTTTGCGAGTCAGCTTTCACGACTTGATTATTTGATTGGCTAAACAATATTAATTAAAAACATTAATATAAATAGGAATAATTAAAATACATAAACCACATAAATCTCTTTCATACTCTGGCTCAGTTGAATCACTCTGTGAACATCATTGTGATAGAAGTCACCATATTTTGTTGTTTTCCTGTTACATTTTGTGAAAGTACAAACTGCTTTTAACTCTTTTCATTGTGGCCCTTAAACACTCTCTACCCTTGAAGCTGTCTAATGACTGAAAAAAGGAGAAATGCTTATGATTCATGAAAAAATGATTCTATCAGATACGCGGTTATTAGTTTCTACTTAGCGGATTTTCACTTACCATGGATGTGAGGGGCATGTCCTCGAGTACCCACAAAAAGTGAGCGATTGCTTCATTGGATTATTTTTTCCTGCATATGTTGCAGCCAGAGGAATGTTGGTGAGTGTAATTAACCGCCAAACATACAGGTTAGCATCCAGACTGATGATGTAACAGGCAAAGGTACCGCCATGTCTTCACATTCTTTGCTGGCTACCACCAGGCGCAAGTGACACTCAACAGTTTAGCTAATTAATAATTACGGTTATGTCTATAACATTATAATAAATATTTGTAAATTAATGCAGTACAAATAAGTTTTCAACACAGTCTGTTATAAAAACATCTAACTTGTGGTTTTTAAATTTTGCTATGTAAACCAACATTAAAAACCATCTTTTAAAATAAAATAAAATAACATAAAATGCTGTAAAAGGCAGAGCTGCTTTCTATGCTTGTTAGACATTTGTATGCCAGTAAGTACAGTACTCAGCTATAATATTTGTTTAAGCCATGGCTGATATGTCAAGAATGCAATAAATATAATTCTGGTTTATAACGATTCTAAGAATACTTAACTTGCTTAACAAACTTGAGTATTTCAATTATTTTGTTTAAGTTTTAACATAAAAAAATGTGAACTGCTGCAAAAACCAAATTTTTATTTAATTTCTGACAGTCCTGGCTAAAGTATTTCATAACTGTAAAAGACTGATGGCTGATTTAGCTTATTTTCTGGCATTTTTCGCAACATTGAATTATGTACAGTAGACATTTGTATATTCTATTTTATTTTTATAATAGGTATGTTTTATTTACATTCAACTTTCAGATAAGTCTTAATTCTATAGCAATACAGACCCTAGGGCTACCATAGTACCGACACAATCCCTTTTATTGCGCAGTGTAGTATTAACCATCATAAGCAGGCTATAAAAAGTTTGTATAAAAACAACTCCATGGCAGTTATCAATAAAATTGGTTGTTATACATTTAACCAGATGTAAAACTCGAATCTCAGTATTCAACTTGCTTGAAAACTTGCTACACTGTGTAGTGCTCATGTAGCACACTGTACTGTGCAGTGTTCATGTAACACACTGTACTGTGCAGTGTTCATGTAACACACTGTACTATGCAGTGTTCATGTAACACACTGTATTACGCAGTGTTCATGTAACACACTGTACTATGCAGTGTTCATGTAACACACTGTACTATGCAGTGTTCATGTAACACACTGTACTATACAGTGTTCATGTAACACACTGTACTATGCAGTGTTCATGTAACACACTGTACTATGCAGTGTTCATGTAACACACTGTACTGTGCAGTGTTCATGTAACACACTGTACTATGCAGTGTTCATGTAACACACTGTACTATGCAGTGTTCATGTAACACACTGTACTATGCAGTGTTCATGTAACACACTGTACTATGCAGTGTTCATGTAACACACTGTACTATGCAGTGTTCATGTAACACACTGTACTATGCAGTGTTCATGTAACACACTGTACTATGCAGTGTTCATGTAACACACTGTACTATGCAGTGTTCATGTAACACACTGTATTACGCAGTGTTCATGTAACACACTGTACTATGCAGTGTTCATGTAACACACTGTACTATGCAGTGTTCATGTAACACACTGTACTATGCAGTGTTCATGTAACACACTGTACTATGCAGTGTTCATGTAACACACTGTACTATGCAGTGTTCATGTAACACACTGTACTATGCAGTGTTCATGTAACACACTGTACTATGCAGTGTTCATGTAACACACTGTACTATGCAGTGTTCATGTAACACACTGTACTATACAGTGTTCATGTAACACACTGTACTATGCAGTGTTCATGTAACACACTGTACTATACAGTGTTCATGTAACACACTGTATTACGCAGTGTTCATGTAACACACTGTACTATACAGTGTTCATGTAACACACTGTACTATGTAGTGCTCATGTAACACACTGTACTATACAGTGTTCATGTAACACACTGTACTATGCAGTGTTCATGTAACACACTGTACTATACAGTGTTCATGTAACACACTGTACTATGCAGTGTTCATGTAACACACTGTACTATACAGTGTTCATGTAACACACTGTATTACGCAGTGTTCATGTAACACACTGTACTATGCAGTGTTCATGTAACACACTGTACTATGCAGTGTTCATGTAACACACTGTACTATGCAGTGTTCATGTAACACACTGTACTATACAGTGTTCATGTAACACACTGTACTATGCAGTGTTCATGTAACACACTGTACTATACAGTGTTCATGTAACACACTGTATTACGCAGTGTTCATGTAACACACTGTACTATGCAGTGTTCATGTAACACACTGTACTATGTAGTGCTCATGTAACACACTGTACTATACAGTGTTCATGTAACACACTGTACTATGCAGTGTTCATGTAACACACTGTATTACGCAGTGTTCATGTAACACACTGTACTATACAGTGTTCATGTAACACACTGTACTATGTAGTGCTCATGTAACACACTGTACTATACAGTGTTCATGTAACACACTGTACTATGCAGTGTTCATGTAACACACTGTACTATACAGTGTTCATGTAACACACTGTACTATACAGTGTTCATGTAACACACTGTACTATGCAGTGTTCATGTAACACACTGTACTATGCAGTGTTCATGTAACACACTGTACTATACAGTGTTCATGTAACACACTGTACTATGCAGTGTTCATGTAACACACTGTACTATACAGTGTTCATGTAACACACTGTACTATGCAGTGTTCATGTAACACACTGTACTATGCAGTGTTCATGTAACACACTGTACTATGCAGTGCTCATGTAACACACTGTACTGTGCAGTGTTCATGTAACACACTGTACTATACAGTGTTCATGTAACACACTGTATTACGCAGTGTTCATGAGAACACTCAATTGGCCTTTCTTACAATCTGCTGTGGATAGGCTAAAGATTTAATAAATATATTGCCAACTATTACAAGCCTGGCGTAGTTCACAGCTGCTTCTTTTTTCTACTTGCAGCAGGCCTTACAAGCAGTTACAATATATTGCCTCTATATAAACTGCAAAAATTTATTTGAATTTAATATGTTGTGAAATCTATCTCAACCCTCGAATTTTCTAAAATATGCTTTATATTTGTTTGGCAGAAAAACTATATTATTTTCTTTTGGATGATAGCAATTGAAGCTGTTCTAGTTTTTGTACTGCTTCATATTTTATGTATTCTCAAAGTTCATAGCAATTACAATTACAGTTGCAAAGGTATACTGTTATTAAATTTGTAATCATTATAGTGTCTAAAAGTAGGGAAGGGTGTTCCTACCAGCCTGATGGAGTCTTTCTATAGGAACCACAGCTTGTGTAATAGGCAGGTGTATAAACTATGCTGCCAGTTGCTCATGTTTAGTTACATTGGTAAAAAATCCGTCTGCTTTTTTTATAGTAATGCTATATATTTCACATACAGAAATTCTAGTAAAATCTAATAACGTTTAGAACAATGAAAGAAACAACTGCTTCAGCAGGTTCTTTTGATGCAGACAGCCGACACAGGCATGTCATTATTGTTAGTTCCAGACTGCTTTTTCCAGGTACAGCCAAGTCCACCATCAGTAACAGTGTAAGACAAGAAGCTCACCCTTTGCTGGCTCCAAGGGTCATTCTTTGTACAGAAGTCCATCACTGAGCTGTAACAATTGAAGTTTATTGATATGGTTATTAATTAAGCCTTTCAATTGTTCTAATTTACTTCTAGAAGGAAGTCAAATAATATTATATTGTTATAAGGTAGATATAGTCTAATACAGCACACATCAGGGTTGTGAATATTAAATAATAATAATGCTGTTGATAATAACAATAATAATGACTAGAAATTCCCCTGTCATACAGCCCACGACCTGATAATGGAATAAGTGATAACAGAAAAAGGAAATGGCAGTGCTGGTTGTTGAAAAAGTAGTTGTGAGCAGGAATTGGCAGAGTATAGTGTAAATGAAAGTTGTTCGAGATGACATAAAATAAATTTGAGGGAGCACGACTTCAAAAAGGTGCAAATAACAATTTCAACAAATATAGAAAAGTTAGATAAGTTCAGCGTTCTGTTAAAGGTCACGCAATCTAGTCTCCTCTCTTTTACGTTGTAAGATTTGGTCATTGATAACTAATGCGCTTCCTAGCGAAGTTGTTAATCTCTAGATTAAATTGTTAATTAAAGCTGTAGGCCTAACCTACTGTAATGTATGTAATTTAACAACAACAGTAAGGAAATATGTTTATTATAATTCTGAAATGCAGAATTAAAAGTAAAATGGCAAGTTACTGTGTGCTATACACAGTTTGAAAGTTGGTTGTGTTGAATGTAGAATGGTTTTGATAGCGATCTTTAACCAAAAGTAAGTATGAGTGTTCACGCGTCTGGAAGTTTTCTGCAAACTGCAGCAAAATAAAAAATATGTTCTCGGCATTGTAGTTCGACCCTAGCTTGTACATAAGTTGTAAAGAATTTTGGCTAACGTTTTAAATAGTTTAATGAAACCTTCCGTGATTGGACAAAAAAACGTAGGCTGATAAACTGTGTACCCCAATTTCGTACCTGTAAATCGGTCTACACCTCAAACGGTCTACGTTTATTACAGAAACCTTCGAATAAATTCGATTACAAGTAAACAATGCCATAGACTGGTGAAATGAGCACGGTTTTCTCGTGAAATGCGCACTGCTAAATAGTTCTACGTGTACCATCTGTCGCAAGGCTTTATTGGCGTATCGTAGGCCGGTCTTAACTTTTATAAAACCAAGCTTTTCAAGCGTTTTGTAGCGATTTTCGACCAAATTAATCTGTCTATTTGCGTATTATCCGATCAGATGGGTAAGTTTTAAGATACTGTCAACAATTTACAAAGGCTTGGTAACATATTTAAATAGGCTTATATGTGTTTTGTAACGTTATTATGCTTTAACGACTCTACAAAGTGATGGCTAAATTTGTTGATGAGATTTCGAAGCAAGGGTTTGCGATGTTGTTGATGAAAACTTTTCGTAAGTTGTGTGCACATGCATTTATCATAAAAACTCTCAAACTTCGCTCTGCTCGTTTGGTCGTGGGATAAAAATAATAATTATTATTATAAAAATTATAATAATATTTAGTATAAAAATTATAATAATAACAACCATAATAATAATAATAATTATAAACTATAATAATAATAATAATGATAATAATAATGATGCTGTTGATAATAATAATATTAATAATAATAATATTAATAATAATGATAATAATGCCAAGATTCTAAGGAAAGCTCTTCAGTAGAAAGAATTATTAAAATGATCACCATTGGCTTCAAGCTAAGGCCCGGGCTCATTTACTACCAACTGCTCGGTTGTGAAGACAGTTTCTATGATAATGCCGATTATAATAATAATAAACTGAGTGTTTAAAAAGTTATTTTAAAATCGGCGCGATCAAAAACATGGTTTATAGTGAGAAGTTCTCTTAGGCCTTTTTATTTGAAGCACCATAAAGCATGCGCTAACACGTGTAACTCAAATGCTAGCCCATAGCAGGCAAAAGTAAAGACTATGTTTGTTCTTATGATTTTAAGAGTGTGATTGCCTAGCGTGCGGGCTTATAGTCATCTCCTGTTTGACAATAAAGCTGATGTGAGTCTGATGGAAGTGTTTTTGTAATAAGCTAAATGAACTTACCCATCTGGACAAGTTAGCTCATCCGATGATGATATTGTACTTGACTGAACAGTCACCTCGTACCCAGTGGCCAGCTTACACCTCGCAATAGCCTGCAAGGAGATTAAGTTACAAAGGCTAGTAAATGAACCTCAACAATTCTTCTCCGGAATATGTAGTCAGCAGACTTTAGTAACAACGTACCTTTACTTTACCTCCAACGCCAGCCTTCTTATAGGAAGTACACTTTCTTACGTTTGTAGGATCAAGGCCAGAACCATCGCATATGCTATCATCATGACAGTAGCACTCTGTTACATGGTATCCAGCTGGAATCACACATAATCATATGAAAATCATTGCAACGTTTATGAGACAAATGATAAGATGGTACATGAATTATAGTTGCTATCAGATAATCTTGTATGAGTTGAACTGATCTGATGTAGTCTAATATGATTACTTTGACCTCCATAAAAGCACAAAAATTCTCAGAAAGGATTTAAGTAAAACTAGATGAAGGCCCAACTATTACATGAAAAAAGTGACATGAAAAAGATATTACATGAAAAAAGTGAAATAATATGATAAACTCAGAAAACAATGACTTGAAAGTAAGCAATACTACTTACATGGGCAGATAGCATCTGAGGGTGAGTCATCACTTGTACCACTCTCAGGCCCCTCCAGCCAGAAAGATGCATCTATACCTAAAAATGTTAATATAAGCATTAGCAAGCAAGTGGCACTACTAGTAGCTTACTTTATTATATAATACTAGCATAAAGGGTGTTTGTTACTGTGAAGAGAAATATAATCAATTTAAAAAAATCCAAAAACTTTTACTCTAAAAAGTTAAAATATTCTGAGAAATAGTGTAGTAAGCTACCGAGAGAAGATCCAGTCACGAGCAATAAGCCGAGAGCTACGAGACTTCTATTCTTAAATGACATGACTCTAAACTGAGTGAACTTGCATGTCGCTAAACAGTTTTAGGTTCTTATATATACATGGAGGATGACTCTAGCATGCCTGAGTAGGCAGCCAATCATCTATGTCATAGCCTGAAGTAACAACACTATGTGGGACTCTGAGCTCAGCGAGTGAGTGGTAGTGAAACCATAGGCACGGCTCTGTGTATGGTGATTGGATGAAGTCTGGATGCTTACACAATGTATTACAAGGTAAATGTGAGTCTGCTAGGTCATATGAATGTATATGATTAGTAGTTCAGCTTGCATGAGGAAGCAATTTCTAGTAAAAAGTATGGATGATCTTTCCTTGATTGTAGTAGAGTTGATTACAAAGGCTAACCAAAGTTAATGTGCCTAACTTGATAGTTTTGGATTCGATTGAAATGAGGTAAAAATCATGCTATATTTGGCATAGAGGTCTCTATTAATTATTTATTATATTATTTAGTCAATTATTTGACAAAGTAGCATAATTTCCTAAAATGATAATGTCACAGTTGTAGTAGTAGCCTTAAAGAGACCACATTTAATAAATAGGTCTATGAGTAATAGTCACGGACAATTTTAGTTAGATGAGTATTTCAATGATGCTGAGCATTTTAAATCTTACAATTATTCTACCTCTAGTCATGAAAACAGCCAATAAAAAACTTTATCAAAATTAGTTACACAGTTGACTATCTATTGAGACGTACCCGTCATAACAGGATGAGAGGAAAAGATAGTGGAGATGAGCTCAAATTTAAATTTATTAAACGTGCTAGTAAACATTTTTTTCTCAGCAGTGAACATGAAGTTCTAAATTAGCTAGTAAACATCATACGATACACTTTAAATTTGAACTTCAAATTTCTGATGCTCAAGAATATTTTGAGCCTATTCAGAGATATGGCGGAAAAAATTTACCTGTAGCAGAATAAAATGCTCATTTTGTACTGTAAGTTTCATTGACCTCCATCATCATATTTAAAATATAAAAAAATACAACCTTTGCAGCAATGTTTTGAGGTCTGAGATCACAAGGCTCAGGTTTTGTTTTTTCTGCAAATGACCACCTTTAAATTATTATATTCATACTTCTATCATTCTTGGCTTGTAAATAATTATATCCACCCAACTACAAATATTCAGAAACATCTAGTTTCTGGTTTGTTATTGTAACCTAGTCAGGACAACCTACTATTTTACGTGTGTTTCGCTACCATGAGACATAAATACCATTGTATGGTACTACCATGGTACAATACTACCATGACACACTAATAACATGGTACACTACCACCATGGTAAATCTACACTACACTACTATCATGGTACACTATTATCATGGGGCACTACTACCATGGTACACTACTACCATAGTACACAGCTACCATAGTACACTATCACCATGGCACACTACTACCATGTTACACTACCATGTTACACTACCACAATGTTACAATACCATCGTGGTACACTATTGTCATATTATATTACTTCGAGAATTGGCATACTGCTAGCAAGGTACAGCGCTGAATGATTTACTTTTATCAGATACCGTTATTAGGTTACATATCTATCCAAGTACACTGTTATCAGGTTACACCTCTACCAGAGTACACTGTTATTAGGTTACATCTCTATTACAGTATACTACCAACACAGTACACCGCCACCATGGTACACTGCTACTATGGGACACTGCTGCTATGGTGGATAGTTTTTTTGGTTGAATCTTGTTAGAACGAACTCTGGTATATTCTATTAGTTTACAAGTTAGGCTATCAAATTTGTTTAGATTTGGTAGCTCTTGTTTTACAGACAGTTGATTGCGTTCAAGATGTTGTGCAGTGCATTTTACATCCAACAAGTAGGTACAGTAAGTGTTGTCTGTTTTATACATTATACTTGAAACAACATAAATTACATAAGAGGTTATATGTGGTTAATGATATACGGATACAACAGCAATAAAAACTTTTAAAGTACATGTACAGTAATTATTAAATTTAGTTCAATAACTACACAGGCTTTTATAAGAGATTAACCTTAAACTTAGCAGAAAGAATCTAGCTTCAGAGACCAACAGTGTCCCATTGACCAATTTTTCAGATGGATTCTGGGACAAAATAGTGAGAGAAGAGCTGGGGGTAAGTTCTTGGCTTGTCATTATTTATACACAAGCTCTAACTGCCTTGCCGCTGCCAATAGATGGGTTTATATACTGAGACCAAGACAGACCTCCTAATTTAGTTAATGTTGATCGGTCTATTAAAAATTGCCTTCTTTAGGCCACTACTCATACTAAATACTTTTAAAAAATATAAAACAAAATATCTCCTATAGTTGTCTGTTTAGGAAATACTAGTACGCTGGCAGGCCTGAGTGCTGTGAGAGATCATCGTGAGTAATACATACACACATGTTGCGGCAAAAATGTTGCTGCTAGATGAGGAAAGAAGGTTTAGTGGGTAGGTGATAATGCACTTAGGGATTCTGTTTAGTGGTTCAATTCTTGAGTGATGCAGTATTTTTTTCTGATGCTTCCAGCGTGGCCTCAAGCAGACCGACATACACAGCTTTTATTATAGCAAAGATGAGGATTTATATAATTTCAAGTTTATAACTCATATATCAGTGTTCTGTGCCTTTAATGCACAGAACACTGATATATGAATGTGCATGTGTGCGTGCACGCCGTGTGGGTGTGTGTCATCATGCATACCTTTGTCTATCATCATTAAATTTAATTTAATGATGACAGATAAAGGTATGCAAGATGAAACACAGAGAACACTGATATACGAATTCATAAACTTGAAATTATATAAGGTATATATTAAGGGTATAATATTAATATATTGTATAAATGATATATAAGGTAAATTATATAAGGTTAATAAGTTTTATTAATTTTCTGTTTCTGAGTTGTCTATTAAACTGGGCTCTCTGACTCATATCCATCTCTAATTATATGCTATCACTTGGGCTACTCCACTAACAGCCATCTTAGGTCAGTCAGAGTACTGGGGTGACGGGCATATAAAACAGTAATTCACTTGTAGTTTTTGGTTCACTTGAGTACTTCAAATCGTTAGATTAGGAAATATTAACTTTGTTTACACTGGTCAAGGCCATTTAACGAAAATCCGACCAACAGACCAAAAAAATGCAAAATAGTGAAGTAAATTATGTGTATTGAAATAAAAAGCTTTTTTCAAATACATGTAGCACTGCTCTATAATGTAAATTGGCAGAATTTGGGTGTCTGGTATAACGTGTAGCAGTTTTTTTTTGGGGAAGTAGGAGATTGAAGATGGTCAAGCAGAATAGAGATATGATTTGAGTATTTTAGACAGCAAATATCTAAAAACAGAGTTAGCTTTTCAGCATTAAGGACAGTTAGACGCTGATCGGAACTGTCCATATCAGGTAGCATAATCTTGAAGCATGATTTTTAAAGATTTGCATCGCAGACTTGGAACGCTAACTCTGCTGTCAGCCTGAATCTTTATTGACTTTCGCACAATGATTCTTCGGCAGCAGAGAATTAGAATAAAGTAGAGAATGGTCTTTTTTCACTTACTATATAGGTTCTGTTGATGAAGAGAGATACTGGAATCTATATAAATCTCAATGTTTGTCATTGATCATTTGTCCTTTGTGCGTCCCGTCATAGCGATAAAGTTATAGGAATATGAACTAAGAACTTTCAGGTTTGTAGGCAGTGAGTCTATCTACTAAGCCGAGCAGCTACATTGCTATACAATAGAACAAGTGTGTGCATACTTATGCAGCACTTGCAAAACTACTAGCATGTTTCAAGCTCATGATTGCTTGAAAGACCATTACGTGTAACATAGCAAGATGGCTTCAGATGAAGAACACATCTCCTATTATAGTTAGTTATTAGCTTTACTAGCTTATGTTACTCAAGTTCATTGGGTAATTATTTTACTATCCATGCGATGCTGGTAATTCAACTAGTAAGAAATTAAAGAAACAAAATATGCCAGCAAAATGTTCTTCACATACCTATATTCTACACTATTTTCTGGAAATAAGTTATCATTGGTTGTAGCATTTAGTCGTTACATCATCAAATAACTTGTCAATGTGGTAGTTGTCTATTGTTACTTGACAAAACATGCGTTTTAACAAAATTAGAGAAAATTTTTGCTTCAAATGATCCAAAAGCGTGATTGTAAAAAACTGCTCGACAATATTGTGTTAGAAGACCATTTCATTGTGACCAGACCATTCTAGGAATCAAGCCTAAAGTACTATTGTGCCTACCAAATACTTTCTTATAGTTTGGCAATCACTACTATGCTAACTAATAAGAGATACACAACCTCACTTTCCTATGCCTAGTGTTTATTGTGTTTGACCGAAAGTAAAGCTGAAATCTTACGATATTCTGAGAACAATAACAACGATAACATTTCATCGGTGTATCGTTATTAATACTAGGAGACTGGTTGTCATGTGTGCCGTGAGAGATCGTCATGTGTGTGTGTGTGTGTGCGCGCGTGTGTGTATTTATTTTCATCAACAGAAACAATACAGAAAAATAAACTGCATATTAGTAAATATATCAGGTTAATTACAAATTAGTGAGAAAATGAAGAGTATTGCAAAATTCACTCAACCTGAGCACGAGATAATGATGATGGAGCCATAGGTGCGCTGTAGCCCAGCTAATGTTGTGCAAGCCCCAAAAACAGTCAACAGCAGCAGAACAAAGGCAGGCCTCAGCCCACCCTAGTCAGAGAGACAGGAGATAGCATTTTACTTGTTTTTTAAAGTCAAATTCGTTTACAATTTTCTTCAATCTGTCAGGTAGGTTATTCCAATAATAGGTTGTTTGATATTGAATAGTTTTTTGCCCAGCACTAGATGTAAACAAGGGAATATGAAGATTTAGAACAGAGTGACAAGTACTATAAGAGTGTGTTGGTCCCCCATTCCCAGATGAATAAAATACAGTATGACCCCTTAGCAGCATCTTTAACGTATATAACTTATCTATAGGTAAAATATTAGTTTGAGTAAACAATTCTTTTGATGGATAGTCAAAAGGGTTTATGACATATAATTCGCACTAGCTTTTTCTGAAAGACTTTAATTTTATTTAAAAATATGTGTAGTAACTATGTGCATAATTATTCTTAGATATGGAAAGGAAGGTTGATTGGTGCAGATGGTGATACATTTGCATGAGAATCCGTCACCTAGGTTCTCAGGGAGCTACAGTTGTGGATTTCGATCAATTTTCAATAAATATTTTTTCCTAACGTTCTTTAGTGTGACTTTCGACAAACAGACACCAGTCTTATTATAGTAAAGATTTCTAACACTCAGTAATATATATTACCAAAAGATCCACATAATTTGAAGCTTGAAAAACAAATCATGATAAGACAGAGACCAAAATACCAAAACAACATAAATGAAAGACTTATTGTTGCAAAAGGAATCATTGTGATATGAACAAACTAGTGGAACAAAAGAAACTGAAAAAGTGTAACATCTATAAATCACAGCTAATCAGTGAACATGATACAGTTTAGTAGTAAAAATAGGTCAATTAATAAAGCACCAATAATCATGAAGATGAAATATACAACTTTGAAATCTGTATTTACATTGGGCTTTTCTCTATGGAATAGCTCTATGAAATCTGTAATTACATAGGGCTTCTCTCTATGGAATAGCTCTATGAAATCTGTAATTACATAAGGCTTCTCGCTATGGAATAGCTCTATGAAATCTGTAATTACATTGGGCTTCTCTCTATGGAATAGCTCTATGAAATCTGTAATTACATAGGGCTCCTCGCTATGGAATAGCTTATCTTCAAAGTGAGCAGTTGTGCATAAATTAACTTAAAGTGTGCATAAACCTATTACGATAAAGAAAAACCCTATGAAAAAAACTTTCCACACAATCAAATAGAAGTCAGAGGCTGGAGGGACATGATGCATCAATTATTGTCTATTTCTAGATACCACATAAATGTCAGCTCCGTTAACTGACCGTAGCATAGGCTAAAATCAGCTAGCGGTAGTGCTCGATGCTTCCCCAAGGTCATCATCTGGGTCAGCAAGGTCGCTGAGCCTAATCTCGCTAGCCAGGTGCTCATGAGACAGCGCATACTGTAGTTGATTCCTTCTGCCTATCTCAAGAAGTGTCTGATAGCAGTCATCACGGTGCAAAAGTCCTCCAAACACGTGCGGCTACAAACAACCAGATCAGAAACCATACATATATTTTTAGTGACGGAAAAGTAAAGCGTTAATTTGAAAAAGGTAGTTGACATAATCACGGATAGTTGGTTGGTCTTCAATAATGGAAACAGCCATACAACATTTTATTGATGATTGCATCTAGAGGATGCGCATCACCACTTTCAACAACCTCTACAGTAATCCCACTACTTTCAACAACCTCTACAGTAATCCCACTACTTTCAAAAACCTCTACAGTAATCCCACCACTTTCAACAACCTCTACAGTAATCCCACCCCTTTCAACAACCTCTACAATAATCCCACCATTTTCAACAACCTCTACAGTAATCCCACCCCTTTCAACAACCTCTACAGTAATCCCACCACTTTCAACAACCTCTACAGTAATCCCACTACTTTCAACAACCTCTACAGTAATCCCACCATTTTCAACAACCTCTACAGTAATCCCACCACTTTCAACAACCTCTACAGTAATCCCACCATTTTCAACAACCTCTACAGTAATCCCACCCCTTTCAACAACCTCTACAGTAATCCCACCACTTTCAACAACCTCTACAGTAATCCCACCCCTTTCAACAACCTCTACAGTAATCCCACCCCTTTCAACAACATCTACAGCAATTCCACCACTTTCAACAACCTCTACAGTAATCACACCCCTTTCAACAACCTCTACAGTAATGACTTCTTCATGCCAAAAACATATTATTATAAATTCCCTAGGTTGGTCATTAGTGTGATGGAGTGCAAAAAGGCTGACTACTACGCATTTTACTTGCAAGTACACAATCTTTTAGTTACACACATCTAGGGGATTATACAACGAAATTTGGCTGAATTTGTAATATTGGAGCAGCTACATATAAGGAACTCTGCATGTGCTATTTTTTAAATACTTATATAAGATAATGAAACCAAAACTAAGATTCAACTAGCATTATATTTAGCATAATATATTATATAATTATTATAATTATATTTAGTAATAATATTTATCATAATATATTACATTACATTTCGCTGAAGTTCGTGCTTTTGCAATAGCGATAAAGCACCGCTTGTATTGATACATGGCCGCACACAATAGACTTAAAATCAAATCATTAGCAATAGACAGTTGAAGAATTAGATGGAATGACAACCTATTATATATTATATATTAGTGATAAGATGAGTTCTCATGACCAGTACTGGAGGTTATTAAACAGAGTTCTTCAAAAGCAGGGTCAGCAGTAAAAAATGCTGTCAATATACATTGCGTAGAGCATCGAACTTTTAGTGAGTCGGGTAGATAGGTTACAACCGTAATAGCACGACTTCATGCTTGTTATTGACCAATCATACAGATGAAGCCAAACAATTGTTGATTAATTCATGAAGAAATTACTCATACTTTCAATTAAAGCAAATATGTCTGCCAATAACCATAATTTGCAACATACATAGACTTTGCTGCTGTCACACTTTTTTTAAATGATAAATTTAAATTTAAGAGAGGATGAATCCTCATTGATATGAACTTGACCTGCAATGTGAAAACAACTTCTTAAACTGGTGAATATTGGCCAGAATTTTAATTTGCCACTCCAGACATCAGAAATGCTCTGTTCTGTCACATTTCAACAATACCAAACCTCAAGTTTCTAGTCAGCATCAAAAGAAATAAATTAAGAGTGCATGAATAAAAGAACAAAACAGGTTAGTAGCCGTGCTCAATCGACTTATTCGGTGCTTGTCGACTCAATTTCACGATAGAATTTTTTGCACATTGCAAATGTCATACCGTAAAAGCGCATGAATGAACTGAAAATAAAATGTTGTCTATTATTACAATAACCTGCTGTGTTTCCATATTCCGTAGTGCAAAAAGCTTTCATTTTCACTGTGTAAGTTTACTAATAAATGAATACAGGAGCAGGTGCTTTGAAAATAGGAGTAGTCTCTAGGGTTGAAATTCTCCAAAGATAGTTGTTAACTATCTTGTTCACAATAGATAAATAGTTGTTAACTAAATATCCAAAGGATAGTCACAAGACAACTGAACCAATAGTTTTAATGGAAGTTCGGAAATAAAACCCAGGAGATGGAGCTAAACAGGAAACCAGGTCAATGCATGCTAATAGCAGTTTAATAAGAAGCGTCACACCTTCAAATTTGATGAAGACTTATAAATCCACGTTGCCATCTTGCTAAAAGTATCTATTAATCGGAACTAGCTATTTATTAGGAACAGTACAGCAGGTACTTGCAGATGAACATCGTGCTACTAACACCAACCGATGCGAACATCCAGTAATACATAGACTATGGAATGTTAATAGAAACAGCTTTACTTTTCCTATCACCAGTGTCATTCAAAGAGTCTTAAAGTAACAATAAAAAATTGTCAGAATGAAATGCAGTAGAGTAAGTAAAACTATTAGGAGAATGAATTAGACCTTCGCCATCAGAGAGATTACTGGCATGCACACTGCCCTCACCAGCAGCTACATGTTTGTATAGTAACGAAGTTAGTAGTAACAACACACGACTCATACTTAGTAGTTAGCACAACGGCTGAAGTTGAGAGAAAGTTTATCGAATTGTGGAATGAGTGTGAACCAGTGTCAGAGGCATTCTCTGGGATTGAAGTATGGTATCTTAATAAACTGCGAGTTTACATAAAATAGTCTCACGCAGTCTAATGGCAATGCAAGCCAAGTTTATAAGTCACTTGAAAATGATGTGATCATCACTGCAGGGTAGCTAGTGAACTCTATTTAGTTGACAAGTCATATAGACAATGGTACAATGTGAATCAGTTTATCAGAAAAATGTTAGCTTCATTCATGTATATGACTAGACCTCGACATGACTATTTTCTTCTAATACAAACGCCTTTGACTTCTCCAAATTCCGACTAACTAAACGTCCAACAAACGTTGTCTAGCATCTCCCAGTACACGCACTATAAAATGCTGATCCAATGATCTAAGGCTAGCAAGCTTCCACCATAAAGCATACATATATGATACGTTATCAGTAAATATGCTCACTCTCTCAAATCCCTCCTCAGCAATCTCTAATGACATGCCATTGCCAGGTAGGAAGGTGACAGGCTTCTTCTTGTCCACTCTGGTGATGCTCGCTAGAGGGATGGCCTTACGCGCCTCCTGTCTCACCAGCTCGTAGCACAAAAAGCTGCAGTTAGTAAAAAGCCTATAAGTTTTAAGCAGCACTCATGAATTCTACAGACATCAAGACGTTCTCTCTCATATCATATTGACCGCTCTCTTTAAAGTTAAATTTGCACATAACCGTACTTAATTTTATTACCAATTATGGATATTTTGCTACCATTTGCGATTGTCTTTTATGTTTGAGGAGATTTGACTACCACGATATGTCAAGATTAAAATTGACAAAACTTGATCGCTGTTGAAATGCTCAGATCAAGCGAAAGAGCGATTATGACATTTACAATTGCCAAGAGCCGATATCCAATGCAACAGCAATAGCCAATATCAACTCTGGCAACGATAGCAACTAGTGCCGTCACTTCATGCATATTTTTCTCCTCAGCGTCTTTCTCCTTTGTTGATTTGAATTTTTAAACATCCAGTCAGATCACCTCAAACATCAAAAACAATTGCAAATGACAGAAAAGTACCGATACTTTCTAATAAAACCTATTAATACTTTGTGCAAGTTGATTTTTAAACCCCATAATAATAATAACAATAATAATAATAACAACTGTAGAAATAACAGTGGCAGAAGAGAAAGTGAGGAAGGGGGCTCTGAGAATTGACAACTACAGACAGGGAACACTAACCTGGGGGTAAGGTACAGTTTAGCATGTTTGTTATAAGCAGCACTCAGACTAAGTGAACTCATGTTGCTCAGGTATATGCAGTGTCTCCCTCCCTTAAATGCTACAAAAACAAACGCTATGAAAGTACATGCATATATTGCTCAACTGTGTATGGTTATTACACAAAAGCACGTCTGCATGACCATCGCTCATACTAATATACACTATTATTGACAAAACCTGTTGCTATGGAAACCTTCATCTTACATTCCTCAAGCTGTCATCAAATGCTATTTACTGTCCTGATAAACCTACGAGTGTTGGAGATAGGCCTTTCCTCGTCTGGAAGGTGAAATCTCTCGCAGAATGAACGATCCTCTTCTGTCATAGCTTGCTCTGAAGAGCTCACTTCACTCAAGGTAGAATTGTGTCGAGAGCTATCAGTAAGGGACCGGTTGAGCATTTGGTTCTTAGGTAGTACCAGCTGCATTACATAACCATGTTTGTGTAGTTACTGAGAGACTAGGCTAGGCATGCATCTGATCCAGCAAGTGTCATGTGTGACAGTTATACTAAATTTAATAGCCCATGCATTGGGTTCATGCATACAATAACTTTCATGTAGTTGTTTAATAACTGACACCTTCATTACGCGAATTATTGCTTATTGCCTTAATATAATCCAATGCAAAAGCCATCCAAATTTGAAAAATTATACGGTGATGGTCATACATTGCATAGACAAACATGGTGGTAGTCATAAACATGTTGCTCTGAAGGTATCGTGTGCTGCTATGAAGGTATCAAGTACTACTATGATAGTATCATGTACTGCTATGAAGGTATCGTGTGCTGCTATGAAGGTATCGTGTGCTAATATGAAGGTATCGTGTGCTGCTATGAAGGTATCGTGTACTGCTATGAAGGTATCGTGCTCTGCTATGAAGGTATTTTGCGCTGCTATGAAGGTATCGTGTGCTGCTATGAAGGTATCATGTACTGCTATGAAGGTATCATGTGCTGCTATGAAGGTATCATGCACTGCTATGAAGGTATCGTGTGCTGCTATGGAGGTATCATGTGCTGCTATGAAGGTATCATGCACTGCTATGATAGTATCATGTACTGCTATGAAGGTATCGTGTGCTGCTATGAAGGTATCATGTACTGCTATGATAGTATCCTGTACTGTTATGAAGGTATCATGTGCTGCTATGGAGGTATCATGTGCAGCTATGAAGGGATCATGCACTGCTATGATAGTGTCATGTACTGCTATGAAGGTATCGTGTGCTGCTATGATAGTATCATGTACTGCTATGATAGTATCATGTACTGCTATGAAGGTATCAAGTACTGCTATGATAGTATCATGTACTGCTATGAAGGTATCGTGTGCTGCTATGAAGGTATCGTGTGCTGCTATGAAGGTATCGTGTGCTGCTATGAAGGTATCGTGTGCTGCTATGAAGGTATCGTGTGCTGCTATGATAGTATTGTGTGCTGCTATGATAGTATCGTGTGCTGCTATGATAGTATCGTGTGCTGCTATGATAGTAGCGTGTGCTGCTATGATAGTATCGTGTGCTGCTATGAAGGTATCGTGTGCTGCTATGATAGTATCGTGTGCTGCTATGATAGTAGCGTGTGCTGCTATGATAGTATCGTGTGCTGCTATGATAGTATCGTGTGCTGCTATGATAGTATCGTGTGCTGCTATGATAGTAGCGTGTGCTGCTATGATAGTATCGTGTGCTGCTATGATAGTATCGTGTGCTGCTATGATATGCTGCATTTTCGTTGTACTGGCTCCCATCAAAATCAATTTACCAACAAATTATTTGAACTACCTGGTTGTTTGCTTTACGCAGTTTCTGCTTCTCCAGTTCAGCATCTGTGACAAGGTTGGAGTAGAGTCGGCTCGTCCCGTCATACCTCTGCTTTACTCTTGGGAACCTGTCATAGACTGGGTTGATGATAAACAACTTAAAGCCAATAAGTATACCTGCAAGAGAAATAACATAGCAGCTCAAGAGAAGATAATTCCTCCCATCAACTAGTTCACAGCACTTGACAAAGACTTCCAACAAACCAACAATCACAAGTGATTAGTAAGCCGGCTAAATATAGCGTCCACTTTAATATTAAAAGGCATAAATGCTGCAGAAGGAGCAATTAAAGAGAGCAGAGATGCTACTGCTGCAAGTGGACAAGAATTCTTTCACAGTTTTATGTAAACCAAAACTGCCATGAACAGCCTTCATTGTTTGTTCAATAGGTAAATCAGACAAGCTGATTCCGATTTTGTACTCAAAATAAAAATTGGTCCACCCACTAACTTTCAAAATCCTTTTTGTTTTCAAGACTTTTTTACAGCGATTCAATATCGGTGTCGCAATCGACACAACAAGCCCCACCCATAAATATCTGACAACCTAGCTTTTTAGGGACGGAAGTTGAGGATGTTTAATCCGATCTAGAATTACAGTGATGGGTGTCTTAAAACCCTTATTCTCTAAATTCAGCTTTCAAAATAATCCCAGCCTTTTCTGAAAGGTAGATAAGCTATTTAACAGTGCTTGTAGCTTGTTACATGATGTTTAATAGGCTGAACGCTGAGAAAAATGAGCTAAAAATAGCCCGATTTTATTACAAGCTAGCGTTGTTATTGCACATTTTTGAGCTCATTTTTCTCGGCATTCACCCAATCAAACATCATATAACAGTCTACAAGCTATGTTAAATAGGCTATTTACCTTTCAGAAAAGAATGAGAATATTTTGAATGCTGAATTTAAGACATCCATCTCTATAATTCTAGATCAGACTAAACATCCCCAACTTCCATCCCTAAAGAGCTAGGTTAGGTCACATACTTATGGGTGGGGCTTGTTGTGTCGATTGTGACACCGATATTGAATCGCTGTAAAAAAGCCTTAAAAAGACTTTGAAAGTTTGTGGACTAATATTTATTTTGAGTACAAAATCGAAATCAGCCTGTCTGATTTACCTATGAACAAACAATGAAAGCTATTCGTGGCAGTTATGGTTAAATAGATTTCCATAACTCAAGCGCTATTTGGTAGTTAAATGTAGTGTGTATGATAGCATGAAATAACACCGATTGCTTTTTGCACTCCTTAAATGAGCAAACGAATATGAGCTATAATAATCATATGTTTAGTAGGCAAAACCATTGATAAGCCACGCACCGAGGATACGCACGATGGTGTCCGTTTGTAAGAAGAGAGAAAGGAAAAAGAGAATACATATGGGAATAAATATCTGGTTCGTGTCTTCTGGCCTCTTCCATGTGAATAGACTGCAAGTAATAGATGTGGATGCGATAAACCTGTTAGCAACAAATACCTGATGCAAAAGGAGACAAGTACAAAACACATCACAAACAACGCGTCATGTAATGACAACAAAGCACTCTCAGACAGATAGATGAGTAAAGCGCATTTATATGGGGTGCATACTACTTTATAGGCAATTAATTGCAGACTCTAGACAACTTGTTAGAGTGAAAGGAAATGTCTGAAAGTCAGACATGTCTCACTTCGTTACCTATAAGACCAAATAGCTAAAATATCTCTCCTGTAGCCATAAGAGTGAAATCCTTTACAACTCTACTTAGCTTTGTTCACTTAAATTGAGACATTAAAAGTGATTTTATTATTAGCATATTTTATATTTATTTGTTGTTTATGAAGACCAATGTTTACTAAATGAATTCATGTTTACTAACAACAACAGATTCCTGTGTATAGACAAGCGCGGCTTGTACAGCCACACTTGACCTTGAAGAAAAGATCTATGGTCAATGTCCATACTTACTTTTTAAACTTTTCCAGGCCATCAGCCATGTGGCCAAACTTGTTCTGCAAAAAACAATTAGTAAGTCAGCAAGGCAAAATATATGATTTTTCGAGGAGAGGGGGGAGAGGGGGGAGACGGGGAGGGAGGGGAGGAGAGGGGGGAGAGAGGGGGAGAGAAAGGGGAGAGGAGGAGAGGGGGAGAGGGAGAGAGACGGGGAGAGAGGGGGAGGGAGAGGGGGAGAGAGGGGGAGGGAGAGGGGGAGGGAGAGGGGGAAGGGAGAGGGAGAGGGGGGAGAGAGAGAGAGGAGTAATAGAGAAGCGGTGAGAGAGAAGGGGTGAGAGAGTATATTACAAATCGCGTAGAAATAGTCTAAACACGATAGGAGAGGTGAATGTGAAACACTTCACTGTCACAAACACTGTCCAAAGACTTTTTTATGACTCAAGCAACAACGGGCATACATCTAGTATTATCCATATATATACAGTGCACCCTCAAAATATGATTTTAATCCGTTCCAGGGTTGGCATCGTATGGTGAGAAAAATCGTATGGAGGGGTATAACAACCATGTAGTAATTATATAATGCAAAGACCTGCTGGAAAAATCATTAAAATTTTATATAAGTACTGTATATATTAAAAACTAGTAATAAATAATACGTTAACCTTAGTAACTATAGTTACCTAAAGCAACTTTAGGATATTTAGTGTAATTTTTGGTTATGATCTGCATTAAAATGTAGATCATGAATGTAGATCATGAATGTAGATCATCTGCATTAAATGTGCTACATGTACATATGTGCAGTACATACTATGTACCGTAGAGAGTTCTTACCTTCCAGACAGACGTACAGACGTATAACATGAACTTTGAATTCCCTTCAAATAAATTTGGCTTACTAAATACACACACTTAAAGCTAAGTTTTAGTATGTATTTTACAATATTTTACTGAATTTCAACTTTTCATCACCACCATTTTTTTCACTATAACTTTTAGCATATTTGAATAAAAGCTTTTTCAACCTAATTCAACAAGCCCGAACGATGCTGTTTTCAAAAATGTTCTGTTTAATACGTAAAGATGAGGATCTTTGTTACCAGGTTAAGAGAAATTGTCTGACCACTGACCTTCTATTTAAAGAGATCGCAACTCAAACATTTTTACTGGTTGGAAAGGAAAAATATAACTGCTTTTCACTTGAAAATGCCAAACTGAAAAAAATCGGTCAGCGTTTCTCTTTCAAATGTTGTGAAAATGTTTTTGGCGAACAGCATTTCGGTGTCTTTGTTATTTCGATGTCTGTAATAAGCACACAGACTGCCGAATTTGAACATGAGCAAAAATTTTGTTGAATCCGTATGGTGAAATGAGATTTGAATGTTGAGGTGAAAAAATCATCATATTCCACTTCGTAAGGTGCAACATGATGATTTTTTATACATGATTTATTTTGTAATGTGAAAAAATGGTATATCATGGTAATCGTATCCTGAGGGTGCAATGTAAATCTCAAAGTTTGGCATATGTCGTTTAGTCTGTCCCGCTATAGCGGTTACTATCTAGCAATAAAACATTTGGATCCCAGGGGATTTGATCCCTGAACTTCCCATTCACCAGGCGATAAGCTAACCCATTGAGCTACGCAAGATGCAATGGAATGATTGGGCGATATGAGTCGTTATCTGGGTTAAAATATGCATAGTGACTCTGCGTTACATTACGTGCAACGTCACTAAAGCTTGCTCCCACGACTCTTATTAGTAAGTTTAGCAATACAGATACTAGCTTATTCAAATTAGTCATTGGCAATGCGCAAGACTAATAGCAAGTTGCAGGCAGCTACATTATCTGTCAATGTTTATAAGCTGTTTTTAATACCTGTGCAACGCCGGCCATTAGACTAGCCTTTACTATAATATGTGCCGTCCAAAGCCACGGCTGGAAGTTGAGATAAAAGATTGCTCTGACACTCATCTCAATAGAACAACAGTCTAACACCTGTGGCAATTAATCGCCCCGCCGCAATTAGAAATAATTGTGCACATAGTTACATGAGGCAAACTCACGCCTTTCAGCCTAGTAGACCGACACAAGAACTGTGCAGATGGTTATTCGTCAGATTTATCAACTCCCGATGATCTTTCAGCGTGCACTAAAGTACGAGGGAACTAGTATGTTTAATAGTTGACGCGGGCATGACCGGAGCTAGCTGTGAGATTACTAACCTGAACTTTAGTGGCCACATCTAAGACTATGTTGAACTTATCACTGACACTGGTTTCTCTTTCTTCCGGCTCGTGTTTTACTTTTCTTGGTAAGAAATGCATCCGAGATAAAAACTTTCTGCAGAAATACGCGAGACATTGATGAGCAGATCAATCAGCTAACAGCTAGTATACTATACTACAAACTAATATTTATGCTAACAATATACAGTCATACAACTAGCTTAAAATGAAAGAATGCGCTGTACATGTACTTGGTTTAACTCGTACAGATAACTCGTTGATAAATACTGCCTTACATAAAACTGTAAAAATTAATGATAAAATAAATTACATATACCAAAATTAAAGAAACAGTCAATAAAAAGTGATGTTTAGGGTTGTCTTATTTTGGAGATATGGCCAATGAAACAATAAAATGTAGGCTTCGGAGATCAGTTATAATAGTCAGAGGTTATACTAGAAATACATGGGGATTACATGAGGAATACACAGGGAATACACAGGGAATACATGAGGAAAACACAGGGAATACATGGGGAATGCATGAGGAATACACAGGGAATACCTGAGGAAAACACAGGGAATACACGGGGAATACATGAGAAATACACAGAGAAATACACAGAGAAATACATGGAAAATACACGATATAGCAGAAATAAACTTAGTCTCAGACTGGGTGATGATTAAACTAAACTAGTATATATATAGCTTTTTATTACTACTATTTTTATAGTTTTGAAAATTTTAATTTTCTCCAATCTTTGCACCTTCGCTTTCTAAACAGTTTCAAAAATATTTGAATGTTGTCTGTTGTTAAAATGTCCTACCAGTATACAGAAAAATACTCGCTCAAATCCTACATTGTATCTTAGATAATCTGTATTTGACCGATTTGACTGATTGTTATTGCAAAATGAATAGATGACGTGTGATACTATGTGATGCTGACAATTCTAGACCTACCTGCAAGCACCTACACTTTTACATATGTAAGGATGTGAAACAAGAAGTCAAGAGAGAAAGACAAGACAAACTTACGATTCTTCTAGAAGGTTGAGAAGCAACCAAAGCAGGAGAACAAACAAAATCCCAGGAATGAGATATCCAACCCAGCAAATATAGAGATATACCTACAACAATACTGCTTTAAGTAGCACATTGTTAACTATGACGACATAACAACATGGGACACATTTATTATAATATATAGACTTCATTATATAACAAATTTAATACACCCTTATAAGAGGTACAACAATAAATTTGATGTATAAAACAACATGCAACACATTAATCACAATATATAGACTTAAATATTACGCACTTAATACACCCTAATGAGAGGTATAACAATATAGCAGATGTTAGGTTTCAATGAGAAAAGACGACTCACGGAGAAGACAGTGGCGGTGAGCAGAGGAGAATGCCAGTTAAAGAGGAGGTAGAAGCTGGAGACAAGGTCCCATATAGGAGATACACCAGCACTGAATCTCCTCACATTTAGCTTTAGGCTCTTGACAGAGAGAGGTTCGAGCACCTGCATGTAAGTAGATCAAAGCGTCAGAGTTTTCAGCTCTCTTAACCACGTCTGTTGGCAAATTAGCAACACAGCTAGCTAATGATGAAATTCAAAACGATAAAAACATAACTAAAAAAATACAGCTTGATTTGCAGAAAACATAAAACACAAGGCTCTGTGACTCGAGGCCAGACTTGAAGTCTAAGGCATATGACTTGAAATCTAAGGCATATGACTTGAAATCTAAGGCATGTGACTTGAAGTCTAAGGCATGTGACTTGAAATCTAAGGCATATGACTTGAAATCTAAGGCATATGACTTGAAATCTAAGGCATGTGACTTGAAGTCTAAGGCATGTGACTTGAAGTCTAAGGCATGTGACCTGAAGTCTAAGGCATATGACCTGAAGTCTAAGGTATGTGACTTGAAGTCTAAGGCATGTGACTTGAAGTCTAAGGCACGTGACTTGAAGTCTAAGGCACGTGACTTGAAATCTAAGGCATATGACTTGAAGTCTACAGCAAATGACTTGAAGTCTAAGGCATGTGACTTGAAGTCTAAGGCATGTGACTTGAAGCCTAAGGCGTGTGACTTGAAGTCTAAGGCATGGGACTTGAAGTCTAAGGCATGTGACTTGAAGTCTAAGGCATGTGACTTGAAATCTAAGGCATGTGACTTGAAGTCTAAGGCATGTGACTTGAAGCCTAAGGCATGTGACTTAAAGTCTAAGGCATGGAACTTGGAGTCTAAGGTAGACAACTTGATGTCTAAGGTAAGTGATAAATACAACGGGATAGCATGACTAACCTCCTTCTTCTCGATGTCGTCAGCGGTGACTGAGAAGTCCTCCACCACATCATAGTACTTTTGTAAGACAGAATGGATCAACCAGTCTACCCAGCTGTGTCTACACGCTTCATCTGTAGAAATATAAGGTACACCGGTAACAAGTTGGTAGGGTTCAGTGAGCATGTACATTAGCAGCCTCAGCTGGCTTTAAATAGTTTGTACAGGAAGAAAATAGAGTGATGCTTGCTTTCACTATAACTGAAATTTCCTAAAAGAAGACAACTTCTAAAAATCTAATAAGTTGTATCATCACAACCTCATGCATAAGGCTAACCCATCTCGATAGCTGTTACAAGAATACATTGTAATCCATATAGTTCATACCAGAGGCAACGAACAATGATAAATCCTTTGAGTAATTACATATAGCATTAAAACAAATACATTAGATATAATTATGTAAAAACTAAATATGTAAAAAGGTTTACTCGTTATTTTACGTTAGTGATTCATGAAAGTAAGTATAGGCTAGGTGGTAGAGGTCGTGATAGAAATATGTCACATAACTTACTCTAACTTATGTATAGTTTAAACTTAGTAAAATATTTTGAATAATTGCAAATTTTCCTTTTCTATCAGCGTTTTCATTTTCAATTTGTTACGTTTATTAGGGAAATAATTTTTGGGTCACAACAAATTCTTATCGTATGTCAAACAATGTGTTCTTCAAGACATAATTCATATGCCATCAGTTAATACAGTAGGTAATGGATGGTAAAAAATTTGCAATCTGACACATAACTGAGTTGCCAGGTTCTAATACCTAGCCATATGCTAGGGTTTGATGGTTTGAATGGTTTAATCTGAGCCATAGCTGTTCAATGAGTAAAGAAGAGCTCTTCAAATTTGCACCCAACTACCAACTTTAATATAAGAATAGAGCAGTCCACAAGATTCAAACTAACGAAGAAATACCCATCAGCAAGATATTTATGTCCTTGTTGTTCTGGAGCATATTTGGTAAAATAGTTATGAGTTTTGCCATAAATAAACCACATAAAAATTAAGGCAGTATGCTCATAGAACGAAAATACTCCCAAGCCTATGGAGGAACACCTCGGGATGTCTCTCCGTAACGATGAGTTTCAATCTATTTTGTTTCTTATACAGCATTCATGCATTCATGATCAACCAGTTTATGCTGGTATTTGGTCATGATTGAGCATATTTGAACCGAAAGTTATGGTGTCAAAGAAGGCACAGTGAAATCAGTGAACTACTACGGTAAATGTAGGAACATGTAGATCATACAATTTACTAATTTTAGTATGTCATAGAGTTGACAACTTAATTCTATGAGAGTACAACAAAAAATGGTGATTCTCTATGAATAGGAGTGAGAAAAGTTCATCATCCCTCCTGCTAGCTGAAGGGTGGCATGATAAAACATGGCCCAAAAATTAGGCGATGAATTTTGACAAGACATTTTGTGCAACTGAGATGAAACTTCGGAGCTCTTCATTGAAATCCCCACTGCCCCACAACTTATGAAAGGTAGCAGATCAAAAGCTGCCATAAAATACTGCTGATATCCCCTCTATTGACATCAGGTTAGCATTCCTTTCATTGCATCACATGATGGGAATGGCTCATGTCTTTTGAGAAGCAGCCTTGAGCACTTCACAAACACTCCATCAGCGTCATCTGGTTACCCACAAAGATTATAAGAGACGCTTGTAAACAGCTATCAATGAGAAAGACTAGCAAAGAGCTGCGGTCCATAGTACAAACATTACATGCCTTTCATGCAACGTACAATTACGGTAAATACATTAGCAATTCTATCGAGTATTCAATAGACACAAAGCAGCGCACAGCCCTGTCATCATGATTCTGTAAATTCTAAGAGCTTCAGGTTATAAGGAGAGAGAGGGAGGGGGAGAGAGAGGAAGGGGGGAGAGAGAGGGAGGGGGAGAGAGAGGGAGGGGGAGAGAGAGGAAGGGGGGAGAGAGAGGGAGGGGGAGAGAGAGGGGGAGAGAGAGGGAGGGGGGAGAGAGAGGGAGAGCGAGAACTAAGGCATCCACTGACTTCAAACAAGAAAACACAGCTCAAATGGTGTGACAGAAATAATCCTGGCCATTGGGTGAGGAAAAAATGCCACTCGACAGGATTTTCACAACTTATGCAATGTCCATATCTTTCTGCGATGGCAATTTCTTGATGAAAATCTCTACTTTGTAGTACTTCTGACCCAGAATGCATCTGGAGTTACACGTAAAATTTTCTGTAACAAGGTTTTTAGAAAGTGCCAATTGTGTAGCTAAGCATATTTTCATGCTGAATAGTAGTACACTACAATCATGGTAAAAGATTTACAGATAAAGAAACCAAATAATAAATATCTCTTTTGTATGTATGATGACACGGCGTAACCTCGGGTGATACTACTACTAGCTACAAACAACAGCAATAATTTCATGTCAAAAACCCTCAAAAATATTATTACTGAGAGGCATTCTCTTTAGCCAGATGCAAATACATGCTAAGCTGTTAGTTTGATACAAATATCAAAACCTTCTGCAAACTGTTTAGGCTACAGAAAGGCATGATTGATTTTATGTAATTCACTATTTTTATTTACAGGTAGTCAGTGTCCGTAATTTACTTGCATACCTATACTCATTTTTTTTACTCGTACAGTGCGTTCTCGGGTTACAATGGCAAAAAATCATGTTACACAATGATTTCAATCCATTTGAAATATTGTTCGCCATACGATACTAACAAAAATTGCTTTCGAAATTCCAATTTTGAGGTCAATATGCAGATTACATCGGAATAACAAATATGCCGATATGCTATTCGCCAAAATCCGTCTAACAACGAATGAAAGAAATACGATGCTCGATATTGCTTAGTTCAACGTTATTTGTTATTAGTTATTGTGGAAACGAAATCAGAAACAGATAAGTGATAAAAATTTAGCGATGAAAAAGCTGAAGTTCAGTACAATAGTTACAAATCCATGTACATACTAGAACTTAGCTTCAAGTGTTTGTTTTGTAAGCCTTATTCATTTAAGTTGAATTCAACGTCTATTTTATCCGTCTGCCTCGAAGATAAGAACTCCCTTCGGTACGCACTGCATGTAGTACATTGCAACGTTACATTTTATTGCAGATCATAATCACTAAATACACTAAAGTTACTGTAGGTAACTATAATTACTAAGGTTAACATATTATTTGGTTACTAGTTTTTAATAATCATATACAGTACATATATAAATTTTGATGATTTTCACCAGAGGGTGTTTGCATTAGATATTTACTATTGGTTTCTATACTATTGGTGTTCTAATGCGAATTTTTCGTCTTACATGCCAACACTGGAACGAAGTAAAATCATATGGCGAGGGTCTACTGTATTTGATCAGCTGTGGCAGAAGAGATGAAAATAGCGCTGAACAAGCATAAGTAGTCACGTCTAAACTTAGTATATACTAATGCTCATGTAAGTTCATGATCAGTGCTAATGTGAGCGCGCTCTAGTGGTGAATTGGATGCGCACTGAGTCTACTACATGCATGGCTCAACAAAACCTAAACTGATATTTTTGTTTGTGGTCAGCAAGTGTATCCTTGATGGTAGTACTTGAAAGATACCCCTTATTAAAGGGTTCAGTGTTACTTTGAAGAAACAGATAAAAAAGTTTCTCCATACCAGTAGCTCAGGGAATATTGTGGCATACTCAATAAAGTCTAGAAAACTGCCCTAAACTAAAGCCTCGTTCCCATATACGCCACAAGCACTGGCGACAGCACCGCAGGGCTACCAGCAGCGAAATGTGAACCTACGCTCCGAGTACCATGGGTAGTTGCTGGCAGTCAATGCAAGAGTTCAGCGCTGTTCAACTTTCGTGAAAAGCCGCAGGTAAAGCCTTCCCAAAATGCACAGTACATGTGAAGGTCAGCACTATCGAAACGGCATGGCTAGCGGCCATTTTTACACGATCACCAGTGAAGCAGCTTCATGTGAACATTAGACGCCGAACTTAGCGCCGCAAGTGTTTTGCAGCGCGAGATCACAGCCTGGGTCTCGCATTTGATATGGGAACCAGGTTTAAGGAAAGTTTACAATTTAATAAATGATGATGAAATTATGATGGAGATTAATCCGCATTTCAGCGAGATGACTAGCAAGAGTCTGCCTTACTTTACTAGCGAATTTATCATGTGAACCAAAAGTTCTTTGTTACAGGACATAGCCTACTTTTGACACCCTATTTTTCATAGTTCTGTTATTCTTTGTGTATTGAATATAGGCTCATTCGAAAGCCAAGACTCTGATGTATTGAACTACATAATAAAAAAATTATATAATTTATGTGCTTTAAGAGCTTGTAATCACATTTCCACATATTGTGCACCTAGAACACAGCAGAGTGAGACATGGTGAACCTTTTGATACCAAATAACTGTAATGTGAATTTTGTTGCAAGTCAACCTTTAACAATATCTCAAGCCTTACCTGGCAAGGTTTCAGGTTCCACTGCAGGTGCAGAAGGTTCCACTCGATCGGGCTGCTCTTCTGCTGGATGCTGACTAAACATAAAGTAAACAGGACTGTTTATCACATAAACGGTTCCTATTTATGTAATAGATAGGAACTGCTGAATTAAAGTCTTAGAACATAGACTAGCTTGTGTTTCTGTGATGAACACACACCCATTTCATCAGCGCGAAAAGCTTAGAATAACCATAGGCGTGAATAAATAGACAAAGACAAACAGATGCGCCTGTTGAATTTAAAAGAATTGCTTCTAAATGAAACTAATATATTTGGCAGGAGTATTTTAGGGGCAACATGATTTAAGAACATGACATGGTGAGCTGTTAGAGTTATACACATGTTATAAAGTAGTCTCGCAAACAAAGCCTGTAAACAAAAATGTAAATGGGTGACATATTCTCAGTTATATGGAATTAACCTCTACAGGACATGACAGCTACTATGAGAAAGGGCAAATACACAATAAACAGCTCCGATTTCGACTGTCCCCCTTCTTCAAAGATGTCAACAACTTCACACTTAGCTTTCATTTCACTCACATGACAAGACTTCCTAACAACACTCAGTCAGCCTTGATCTAACCCATATCAGCAGTGATGTAATAACCATGACCAAGGGTCACACCAAACCTAACTATAACTTTGTAAAGCGTGAAGGGGTAAAAACATACCTTGACGTCTGATGAGCAATGCCGGCAATCTTTGACAAAAGTTCATTGTTTCTCCTCTTCTCAACTTGCAACTCTCTCTGAAGCTTTTGTAACTCCCTGTCATTCTTAATCTCCTCCAGTTCGGCCGCTGCAAAAGAGTTAGCCCCATAAAGTACAAGTAGAGACAATTGCTGGCTTTGTTAGTTTAAACATGTTGCTAAGCAACGCCTAACATGGAGATGCACAAATGTAAACATCTGGTAACCAGTAGTGCTAGATTTAGATTAAATAGTCATCATCGACAGAAAAAACTAGTTTTTAAACAACATACAAAGTAATAGCTTAGATCAGTTTCAAATTAAAACCTTTTGAACAGTCTGTAGATTAACAAGCTTTAGTTCACCAAAAGAGTTTGGTGTAAAATTTAAAATCTGGTAGCTTCAGAGTTCTTCCTGGATAACTACTGTAAATTCCCGTGTACAAGGGGACCCGGTGTATAAGTCGACGTCTAAATATCGGTTTAAAATTCATGGTTTTGACATATACCTACCATATAAGTCGACCTCTATCTCCGATTCAAATCGTTTGATCGCTAACATTCAGTCGGCATCGATGGTGGGCGATGAGGCAGCGGAAGAAATGGCATTCAAAAAGCTAATCCGGAAAAAAGCCCATATTTTTGTGCTATCGGCAATACATGCAATAATTACCAAAGGAATGAGGGGCGACAGTTCTAGTGAAGACCACAGGGCACAAAAAAACAATACTTTAACATCGCATTGGCCCACCTCACCAATAGAACAAAACTGCAGCCTTTGATAATATATTGGTTTTAACAGGAAAGCCATGCTGCGAGACAAATTTCTGTCAGGAATCGTAATGCATGTACACAACAAAGGATGGATGGATGACAGTGGATGTATTAAATGGATTACTAAAGTGTGGGCTTGTAGGCAGATACTACAAAACCAACACTAAATTTGAAAAAAATCATGTTATTCCAGAAAAGAATCCTAGTGATGACAATGTGAATGGTGAAGAATGGAACTTTGTGTTTGGTCCATCTCATGTTGAGTAGGATTACTAGCATTTTACTATTTTATAAATCCCTGTCATACTATATACATTTTTGATTTGTGATGGTTTTTTTCAATTTGAGTTCTACTAGAAGTCATGTCATAAAAAATGTGACTGCCGTATAAGTCATGGAAGGACTTTAAGCTTCAAATTTTGTCTCAAATTTGCTAATTATAGCAGTAGGAATATTTTGTGAACAATCAGTATCAAGTCTTGATTAGTATTTTAGTATTTATAGCAACCTTGACACCACTTCACTAATTTTCATTGTTTAGAACAATTAAAATAGAAGAAACATAAACTGATAATTTGAAAATTTCTTATGTTTGCGAAATTTTAACGGTGAAGACAGGAAACTAAGCATGTTTATTCGCTCGCCATAGTCATACGAATAACAAAACTACATTTTCTTGGTATTCAAGAGAAAGTCTTCTTACACTGTAGACGTTAATTCAGTATTATTTGGCAGAGAAGCTGTTTCACTTAGACCAACTTTTCATGATCTTGAAGAGGAAGCCAAAGTCTCCTACATTTGCTTATATATAAATAAGCAAATGGTTGGCTCAGTGATAAAATATTCATCTTCATTTCATATGTGAAGGATATTATTTCATGGACTCTATCAAATTACTTTAATTTTACAATACATAAAAAGACTATTTGGGTAAATTTGGACCTTCCGCTGCAACCATACTCACCTTTCTCAATCAACCGATGGATTACAACAGCCCATACCGACATTTTATTTTCATATATCTTACATTATATATAGAGGCATAGATAAATATTATATATATCTTAGATATGTGTATATATGTCAGAACATATGTTCTGACATTCTACATTTATATTTATCTATCTTTCGATTGATAGCAACATACTGATATTACCTGTTAGAACAAGTTCACAAATACTCTCCACACAATTTGGAACGGTCAGCACACAACTAAACAGACATGACCAGATCTAGCATAGATTAAGAATGAAATATTTTGACAAGCATCATGTTACATGCTGCATGACAGAAGGGTGGCTACAATCTTTACCCCATCCATTAACACATTTTTAGAGGGCGCCAGAATAAGGAGAATAAACTTAGCAAAACTTACCCAGGTTCTGGTTCTCAATCATGGCACTGACGAGCTGCTCCTGCAGCTGGACGAGTTGTTGTTCAAATATATCGGGTGGCCGTGAGCCTTTTGTGGAGCCCTCAACAAACTCGGACTCAGAAATTGGACTGACTAAAGTGCTATCTACTGAAGCACCTCCAGAACCTAAATCCTTGACAGAACTCTTGTCACTGCCCGCAGATTCTATAGAAGGAGAGCGGTGATGTGAGGGTGTAAAATGAAAATCCATATCTGGATTTGTTGAGGCGTTCTACAAAATTCATGAAATAACTAATTTGTCTGTCAAGATGGAAATCGTCTGTCAAGATGGACAGTCGCAAAGTAACCAGAATCAAAGGAGGGCACAACTCACCTCTGAGAGTAAGTCGTGTTTCATAATGCTATGAATTTTATCTGTTACAGTTCCACCAATAGCGGAGTTTATAATTTTATCCTTAAGACGAGACCTAAGGCTAGTAGCCCCGCCTGCAGATGCCATACTTAGTGTCACAAATATCAATGAGGGAAGCCTAATTTGTAGCCTAACAGTAGTATTCAGAGCAGCTATCAAAAGCCATAGAGAAACTCCCAGTCATATCCTACAAAAAATTGTGAATCTATCATAGATAAGTCAAATAAAAAATGCACGACTATCGACACAATATAATAAAATGCTTGCCCAAAGTTTACCAAGTTAACCATAATTAAAACGTGCCACAGGTTTCCTTAAACATTGTGAAAAATTGTTTTAGAGCAAAAGAGTCGATTCAAGTGCATCTGCACCAATAGCATTCGTTATGGAATTCTGTTGTTTACGAAGTTTAACTTCTTGAGTAAAATGCGTTTGCGCAGGTGCCGAGTAATTAGCAAGCCAATGATCGCGAGGTGCTGGCAATGCCATAAGTTCTAAATTAGAGAACAAGACAAGGACTGGTACCAGTTTTCATTATTGTTTTAAGAGTTCTCAATTTATTACGCTAGTTGTATCACTATTTTTCCATAGCACTTATTTTGAGCATCATTTGTTTTCAGCATCAATTGTTTTGTGTATGACCAGTACAGCGTATTACTTCGTTTGCGTATGACCAGTACTGCGTATTACTTCGTTTGTGTATGACTGGTACTTCGCATTGCTTGGTTTGTGTATGACTAGTATTCCGCATTACTTGGTCTGCGTATGACCAGTACTGCGTATTACTTGGTTTGTGTATGACTGGTACTCTGCATTACTTGGTCTGTGTATGACTAGTACTAGTATCACTCTGTTTGTGTATGATCAGTACTGCGTATCACTTGGTTTGTGTATGACTGGTACTCTGCATTACTTGGTCTGTGTATGACTAGTACTGGTATCACTTCGTTTGCATATGACCGGTACTGCATATCACTTGGTTTATGTATGACTGGTACTCTGCATTACTTAGTCTGTGTATGACTAGTACTGGTATCACTTCGTTTGCGTATGACCGGTACTGCGTATCACTTGGTTTATGTATGACTGGCACTCCGTATTACCTGGTTTGTGTATTACTAGTACTGATATCACTTCGTTTGCATATGATCGGTACTGCATATCACTTGGTTTGTGTACGACTGGTACTGCGTATCATTTGGTTTGCGTATGAATGGTACTCTGTATCACTTGGTTTGTGTATGACCTGTACTGCATATCGATCAGTTTGTGTATGGCCGGTACTGTGTATTACTTGGTCTGTGTATGACTAGTACTGGTATCACTTCGTTCGTGCATGACTGGTACTACATATCACATGTTGTGTGTGTTGCAATATTAGGTAAGTAATTATTAATCTGTGTCTAGATTTTCTTGGGTGTCTTCAACTTCTAATGCATACAGGTATAAGAATCTCGAAAAATCTTAGTGTTATCTTTCATTAATACAACCAAACCAGACAAAACCGAATCGACAGAAACGCGCACAAATTTGCTACAGTCCCTTTCTGTCAGGTTTAGTCTTTTTCTGATGACCATGTGAGAACCTTTTCTGGTCCTTTTGTAGATATCAAACTCTGTTAGGCATGCTCACAGCCAACCTTCTAGCTCTATTGACTGTTTAATACTGTAATATTATTGGTAGTCCCCTTCTGTGATTTTTTCAGTCCTTTTGTTATCCATATTTATGACAATTCCATGAAATTGTCGTCGCGGTCAGGATTGCGATCTTTGCAAGAGGAAGTAATTTTTTGGCTTCATGCTTTAGCCAACTGGCTAGATCATTCTTGTGCATTAGTTATTGGCAAAAACAATTCACCGGAGTACTTAATTTTTGTCCCATGCTTTGAAGACTCTCACAATAAATGAAATCAGAGTGAAAAACTAAACATTAATAATTTCATTACACAACAAAATTAGACTGTTGCTAGTGTACCATATGTTAGGTTTAAAGAATAATGTTACCTATTTTATGCAAAAAAACTGACAGTAATATTGTCATTATCAAAAACACTAAAAGTTTTAATAGAGGCAAAAGAACAAAAAAAAACTTTTTTAAACTGACTTAGAAATTAGTGGGATCACATACCAATTTTAGTCAGTGTTTCTGAAAATTAACAGTGTAACATGAGTCGGGTTACCACATGTTATAATACTCAAATCAGCAAATAGCCAGAAAGCTAGATGATGAGTGGCAGAGTGTAAGAAGCCATGCTTGGCTCTCTGATCACTTGCAAACTTGCTAATATAACACATATCATAACATCATGACTACAAGTAATTCAATGCTAGTGGCTGAACATTAAGAATAATGATATGCCTTGAAATTAACAAAGCAGTACATAACTGTAGTCCCCGTTGCCTACAATTAATAATATACAACAGTCAGCGAATTATAATTGCTCTTAATTTATCGACCGAATACAAAAAAAATCGTGTCAGACAAAACAAGAATATCGCTGCTTTCACTTTTTACGTTGAGACCCCGACAAACATTGACAATAACTAGCATTATCATACATATGTTCCAATTAGTTGTGAAAAACATTTACCTATTGTTATAGGCAAGCACCAACTATTAAAAATAAAAAATAAACGTATTATTACTGATGATTGTTTGCACTCTACCCATTTACTTATTACGCTGTTTATTACCATAACTCCATTTTATGTTTTCGATAGCACTTACTATAATAATAAATAAATAGCGTTATAACGGAACTCACAAGATCAAATATGTAAACGATAGCGCTTAGACCTAACACATCTTAGCCTAAGTTCCTGAAAAGCCAACATCTAATTAATACGTACATGTAGTCGCTGAATTACACTACCCCTGAAATGGCATTGGCCTATCTTAAACAAATAAGCTTCCGTGCAACAATTTGAGCGCCATATTGATTACTGCTACAAAGCTTCCGGCTGTAATTAGTGAAATGGCGGATCATAGTTGTCCCAATAAAAAAAACTCATTAATCTACTGGAAATCAGTGTTTTGCTATTGATTGCTACTACTACGATAATTCTGAAATACGGAGGGTTAATTATATATCATTTCACATGTGAGTTAAGCGTTTTATTCCTGCATTAGTAGCACTAGTACAGCAGTAGCTGTTTAGAAGAAGCTTGCTAGTAGCTGGTTAGTAATAGCAGTTTAGTAGCTTGCTAGCAGATGGTTAGAAGTTTGCTAGTAGCTGGTTAAAAGCTTGCTCGTAGCTGGTTAGTAGTAGCTTGCTAGCAACTGGTTAGTAGTAGCTTGCTAGTAGTAGCTGATTAGTATTTTGCTAGTACCTGGTTAGTAGCTTTTAGTAGTAGCTGGTTATAAGCTTGCTAGTAGCTGGTTAGTAGTAGCTTGCTAGCAACTAGTTAGTAGAAGCTTGCTAGCAACTGGTTAGTATCTTGCTTCTGTTACTACACACAGCCAGCCTTTAGTGAACATTTACCTGATTTTTATTATTTTACACATCACTATCGTTTACTGTTTTTATTAGATTTAATTTGTACTGCTGGTTGATTCATCTTGGCTGGTGTTGGAGACAAAGTAGGTCTGCACCGGTGCTGCTAAATTCAAATAACAACAGTCACTGTTGGCATAGATCAGGAGTGCCAGTTACATGGAACAAACTTTGTTATTAACTGCAATCCTTATCACTATCACTAGAGCAAGTTTTTTCAATAAATTAAACTTCTGTTAATAGATAAGAATGTTTTAAAACACAAAAAAACATCCTGAGCATCAAAGGTACATTTTTCTAAAAGGTTGAAAGTCAATATTTCAGTTTTTTCTTTGTCAATAGAAGTTTCCCCTAATTATAACTGACTATAAGATCACAAGTCCTGATCTGTATGTTTTTTAATAATTTGAATACCTAGTTTTCTTATCATCAGGTTTCCGAGTAAAGAGAAAAAGCCAGAAAAATGGCATACTTGGTGGACTGTTTCCAGGCGGCAGGAGATCCCCAGCAAAAATGCAACTCTATGTAGTGCCTACTTCAATGAGTCTATGATCGATAAAACTGGTCAAATACGGTCAAATCTAGAGTTGTTCTTTAATGCTGTGCGGAGGCGTGGTATGTAGTACAGTGCTCGTTAATTCATCTCATACAAGTAGGCCCTATAGCTGAAAACGGACATATTATGCTTTGTAGTATGTGATTTCACCTGCTGGATATAGCTTTTCAGACCACACGCTGCTTTCAAGCAAAATAGATCAAGCGGGCCAAATCAAGGATGATACAATAAATGATATCACAGTGCTTCAAGATAATCGGCGCCAAAATCTAAATATAATCAATTCATATATTGCTGGACACCCTGATATTGCTCGACTATAAATCTATTTTCTTGGTATGTTTGATTGTAATGGGGACATTTTGTCTGATACTTTAACCAATGATATACAGCCCCAAGGGCTGTATATCATTGGTTAAAGTATATTATTTGGGCTGTATATCATTGCTTTAACTGCCTAACAATTTTCTTTTAAAAATAATTATTATTCAGTCCTTATTGTAGCACCATTCCCATTTTATTTCCAATTGCAACGAAGGAAAACTGTTATTATTTTAGGAGGCTGGAACAACTACCCATCAGTAGAACGGTTCCAGCATATCTTTAGACGCTTGGTTACAAGATGTGGTGTTACACCAGGAGCTACTGGTAATGTCAGATCTATGGATGACACTGCATTATTACAAGCTTCTACTACCTATGTGCCACCAACTGTTGGTAGTGAGGATTATGTTGAAGATATTATTGACAGACAAACTATGCTTCCCGAAGGAATGCTAAGCATTACATCACATCCTGTTCTTGGTAACATTGCTGTATATTTATCTGGTTGGCTTGTCAGAAAACTGCTTAAAAAGTTGCGTCGGGAGCCATGTAGACTCTCCCTAATTCAGTCTAAGGAAGTTAGCAAATATGATGATATTCATGTTCTGTTAAGAGTTAGTTAGGAACAACAGTGGCTTGATTTCTCCTTCTGATGGTGTTGTAACAACTGTTCTTTGCCCCTAAAAGTATTTGAAGGCGGCTACATCAGCAAATCAATGTTTGAAATATCTCAAGCTTCTGAAGTGTGTAAAAGAAGAGATTGCACGCTATGATATATTTGAATTAAAGCAAAATTGTACTGACACTTCTGTAGGAATTGATAATCATCACTTTTCACTACTAGCTTTAGTGGTTGAAACATACTTTGATGTAGGACAGCACCACTTTGCCAACTTAAAAAACCTAAATTCACATGAAGTGAACATCAGACATAATGCTACAAAAACATATTATTTAGAGGACAGTGAACTGTTATGTCGCTGTGACATAAATTGTCTATAGCCGGTTTAAGTTAGTATTTATTTTGAAGACTTCTCTCTATATATGCATACAAATTGTACAGTTTACAGGCATGTAGTAGTTCAATTTATAATATAATTTATATATACTATAATACTATTAGACGTTATATTAGGATCATCAGAGCATCTGGCTCAATAATTTTTTATGCATAGATCATTTATTTTCTAAATAACAAATAAATTTCATGGTCAAGCATACTGTAGTTAAGATTTATAGTTTGGCTTTGGTCTATATCAACGAGTAACACATATAAATATAACACAAATCAAGATATATTGAGTGTTGGGACCTACTGGCGCAATAGCTAAAGCTGATCTAGGCTCAGGGCCAATCCAACCACTTTTCGAACAAAGCAATGTAGGTTGCAAGATAGTAGTCAATTTTAACCATGCCAATTGCCAGATCTACAACAAAAACTTATAGCCTAGAATCTGTAGATCTTTAGCTAGCTTGACTTTGATATATAGGTTGAATGAATATGTAAATTTTTATCTTGACTCTGATATATAGGTTGATTAAGAATGGGGATGGATAAAAGCACCCACAAGCTCATTGAGATTAAATGTTGTACAATGTTGCTAGGTTACTATAACAGGGAGCGTGACCGTGTAGCATGGACCAAGATGGCGCTCAGATTCTTATCCGGATAAATGACCTTGGCCATTACAGGGGTAGTATAATTCAATGCATGTAGTATTAATTTTAGGAGAAGAGTGAGAGTGGATGCATCGTTCGACCTTCGGTAAGCGCCGGCGGCAGATATCCGGTCAGATCTAAAAAAGATAACGATTTGTGAGTTTCTAGCCTGCAGTTCCTAACTCGGTTTGAAAACTGTGTAGCTGTGTTGGCGATTATATGTTATCAGTAGTACCATGGACGTAATGGATTTATTTAATAGAACTATAACTGTTTTGTAGCTAGACTAATATTTGCTAAAAAGTCAGGTTCCACCATGTATTTAATAGAAATATAACTGTTTTGTAGCTAGGCTAATAATTGCTGAAAAGTCAGGTTCAAATTTGTATTGTAATTAGAAGAAAAAGTAAAACTGTTTTGTGGGCAAGCCAAAACCTGCTGTAGTCATATAAAATAACCGTTTTGCAATGTAGTACATACGTAATAGTTTGTAATAATACTATCAATGTACAAGCTCTATTCAAAAATATACTAAAAACCATTTACAACAACAGCCTACTACAACTACTCAGTGCAACTAGCATTAGCAGTTTTGTAGTTGCGTAGAAACGGTCTTATTAACGCGCAGTTATATTGTAGGCGCCGAAATTAATTCACGTGTACATTCCGCAACTGATTTAGGAATTGCGGCTAGAAACTCACAAATCGTTATCTTTTTTAGATCTGACCCAGATATCCAGTTGCATGCGTACCATTAGAACTAATACGAATTGTTGTAATTTTGGCCTCTGAAATACCAAACTCCTTAGAAGCAAAGGCACTAACAGAAGTAACCAATGAAAAGCCCAGAATGTGCCCTATTCACTCATATACCTTTCCCTAGAAAATTACTCTCCAGAATGTATACATGAGTGCACAATTCCCCTCATATTATGTTATACATCAACCAAGTTACATACAGTAGTATAATGTACCTGGTACAAGATATCATTTTATCATGTATGCAAATAATGTATATACCGGTATGTAAATCTGTACATAAAAAAAGTTCTATATTCCAAATGTGTAGCCAGAAGGAGTTTAATCTCAAAATAACAAACCTGCATGTATAGTAGTAAATGGAAGTTTAATCAAATAACATAATATATTTTGTGATTGACTAGAAGTAAAATGCTTTTTAATGATTATTAAATATAACTGCAGTCAGAGGTAAGGTTGCAAAATATAGTTGATTTTATAGGCTATCTCTCTGTAACATTTCGTACAAATGTTCAAATATAGTCGCTATAACAACTTTAGCATTTAGAAATTTTATATAAACTTTTAAGTAGAAAAGTATTGATTAAATGCAATATGAAAGATTTATGAGTATTAAAAAAAAGTTAAAAGTAGAACATAAACTTTAAACGTACAAGTAACATAAACGTCTGAAAACCAAATGAGTGTCATGCAGACATTATACAATATGAATATTGCTTATAACTAATTTGATGGTGACATTTCATAGAAACACTTGTGCAACATATAGACGTAGTATGTGCATGCGTGTAAACTATATAAGTAGACATTTTGAATTACCTCTGTTTCAATTAATTTAGAGTCTTTTGATGATATCTCGCATTGCCATTGAGCTCCTCTACTTTGGGAAATCGGTGATAGGTACTGTTACCATTACTACTTCTATTTGAGCAACCTAGAGCAGAGCAGCTACTAGGCACTGCAATATTAGATATAAAATAACCAACAACATTGTGACAGCATTTCATTTACCAATCAATATAGTTTATAATGTTATATCAAATAATTGAATTATCAATATTGCTACCAGTAGTATTTCAATTAAATATTTCAAAATTAATATGTTGCATGCTTTTATAAACTATAAAGATTATTATTTTATATGATTTATTGTTATTATAAAATATTTAATTTTAATATCGTACTCCTTCATATATTTAAGTTTAATATTTATTAATTTTATATAATACACAGTTTACAATAAAATATAATTTAATATAAATATAATAAATGAAAATGTAATTGAATAAATTATTATAATTATTACACTGTGACTAATCCTAACTAATAAAATAAGACATGATAAAATATTATAATCTACATATATATAAACGTGAAAGTATGAGTGTCCCTCCAGCTTTAGCTATTATTAGAATAGCATAGCTGGACAATGCTGAGGCACCGCCATGGTGCACCCTCTTTAGAAGCCTAGACCTTATAATTGATTAGCTTACTAGAATTTTCCATTGGCAAAGTGCCAGACTCATGGCTTGGAAGTTACAGTTGTTTGGCAGAGTTTTAAAACCTTTACAGTTGTTTTTATTTTTCTTTTAATTTATTTCAACTACACAAAACACTTTTCTCATGATATGCAGTTTGAAAGTAAGAATGGCAAATGTTGTTATATGTTAAATACAAATCAATTTTCTGTCCAACAACTTCTTCATTACTCGGACAATGTCGGATAGCACAGCTAGTAGTTATATATTTATTACTCATGTATTGTACGTGGTACGCAGTAGTATTGGTAATTGTACGTAATATTATATAAAAATATAGATAAACTATGATAACGATATGAAATTATGTGTAATTTAAGATTTGTAATAAATCAATAAATATATTTATATAATTATATAATACATAAATATATATAAATAATATTTATACCTATTTTATAAAATTATTTTAAAAATATATTGCCTGATACTCACTCAGTCATTGGTAACTTTTCCTCTGCAAAAATGTTAATTTGTGTTAATCGGAATTCAGAAATCACTAGAATAATGCTGGTCAATGTCAATGACAATGTACATTTGGATTTTCAATTAATTTATCTGCTATATTGACTATTGTACTTTCAATAGACTCCACAGGTATTAAATTTTTGCTCAATATACCTCAAATTATGACTAGCCTGTGAGTAGCATAGTTTATTGGAAAAAACAATTTCAGTGCCATGGTGAACTCAATAAAATACGACGATTTCTGCCGTCATTTCTAGGAGCTCAACACAAATAACTTTGGATCGCATTGCATCCACTCTCACACTGCCACTCTGGTATTACCCTATTAGAGCTTTCATAGGATTTGCTTCACATGTACCTACATGCATAAACGCAACCACGTATAGTAGATATGTACATGTATAGGTACTACAGGTAACATGAATATATATAACATGTACATATATTATAGGTACATGTATACACATGTTTATAACTACATGTATTTAGCGTTATACAATCGAACATTGACAAATTTTTTTATACATGCCGTAAAATTTGCGCGAGTAAGATTAGTTTTGAGCTACGAAGTTACGGTATTTTCAGCTTTTCTGTCAAATCTTTGAACTACGAATAGTTAGTTATTATGTTTTATTGGAAAAAATACTCTAAAATTACAACATATTCTCAATAACAAGCCTCTATTTGCAGGCAAAATCATTTAAACAACATGTAGATGGAGTTAAGTACCATCTCTTGTGGCCTCCAACAGCACCAGCATCGCAGACAAAACTGCGAAGCTCGGTGCAGAACCACCCGAGCGCAGGGACAGCAAGCAAACCCGAGACAAGACCGCAGAATCGAACAGCGCGTTCCCCTTCAATATGTGCCTGTGCGTTTGGCACTTATCATTAAGGTCAATATAACTACGTATAACAATTTTGTCAGCAAAGTACCTAGCAAAATTGAAATTGAACAGCAACAAATGTGTTCAGCTGAATTAATTGAATATAATTATTCAGTACAGATTAAATTGCAATGCGTATTTTTATCAAACATTGTACAGCCGACTGTAAACATTGCCCAATCTTCACTTCTGTTCGAATGTTAAGTAGCTATAAAATAGATTTTGATTAGTTATTACTTTTTAGTACTGTAATTTGTTTGAAAGCTTAAGCTTTTGGATCAGTGTATCTGGTAGAAGTTATTCATAATAAATATATTTTATATTATGACATGAGGAGGTGTTTGGGTTTATATTGTAGTGTTATGGTGTGTGCAATATTTGGAAGTAAGAGTATTCATGAAGCAGTCTAAATGAGCGTCGGTACTACAAATAGAAATATATTTCTTCGAGCGCCAGGTTCCCTTGAAACGTGTTGTATCAGAACCGATGTGCCATATTGCCATCATATGTGGAAAGACAATTCCAAAGTATCTACCACGATATCTCGCGATTATAATTACGCCACAGGACAAAGAGATTGACCTCATCAGATTATTGTGTCCAAACTGCTAAAAAATATGATATTGTTGGTCGTGTGGAACATTCATTACCTTGCATGATATGGTTGTTAAAAAATTTGTTAACCAGCTTCATAGTTTTAATCGCAGATACTTTTGAGCAAAAGAAAAGACATTATCATCTGTTTTTCATCACATGATTCCTAGGGCTTTATAAAAGGATGGGGAGAAATAAAAGTGTTCTTAGTCTAAAACATGGATCAAAACCAAAGCACTGTAAAAAGAAAGTAACTGTGTGTGATTTTAGTTGAGTTGGTTGACATCAACCTGACATGTGGTTGGTTATCATAAAATAATTGACCAGTATTACGGCATATTTTTTTCCAAATTATCACTTGAAAACTTCTTACATACCTATCCTAACAAAGCTATTAATTTGATTCTCATCAATGATGAAACTCATTAATCCTTAAGGCTTTGACAGAGAAATTGCTTCTGATGGTTTTAAAAATTCTATAGAAACCGGTTTTAAATTTCCTGTTAACACTTTTACTTGACAAAATAAAACATTGCTAACCACTTTTGCAGAGCAGAATTAGCGGATTAATCATTTAGCAGATTAATGCCGCACCAGAATTCTTGACATGTGCAGTAACGGTGACACTAAAAAACTCATATTTTGATAGTCTCTTACACAGGCTACTAAATGAACAGGCCTAATCTAAATTACCGGCAACATTTTTTAGTTTTTATAGGCCACTTTGAAATTTTTCATTGTAAATGTATTCTTGATTTCCATTGTGGATTGTTAGGAAGATAATTCTGATTTGGGAACCAAACCAAAATCTCTCAACTACAATGGAATAGATAGTGTGGTTTTTATGGTTCTCATGACTGAATGTCATTAACAATTTTTTTTGTGTTTGCCACTTGAATCTCCAAAAGCACAAATATGTAAAAATTTTAAAAGAAAAATTTTGGAACTTTTCAATATTAAAAGACATATTTATTTGTTCAGAGTAATTCAGTGCAAATGATAGTAAAAAATACATACAAGGGTACAATAAATACTAACTATAATGTTATTAATTGGTGTCCTAAAAGACTAGAATACAAAAGTCATTGAAAACACCCAGTTGACAATGGCTTAGTTTATGACTGATATTTGATTGTCAAAAATTATATTTTAAGGAGTATTAAAATGCATAACTTACGCATTATTGTAGCTAATACAATGTATTTAGCTCTAACTATTCAATCCACAAAAAAGGAGAGAAAGAGTCATTAACATACTGTTTTAAATCAAGCGTCACCGGACACTATTTCTCTTGCTTTTAATGGGTAGGACAACTGTGCAATTACTCTGTACTCTGTAGTCACTTAGTATCAAATCAATATGGTTGTAAAGCTGGGTTTTAAGGCACCGATACCAATATTTCTTAAGTTTGTCTAGTTTTCCTGGTCATTAGCTGTGATAATCTCCCATGTATTAATCAGGAAATGTGCATTTTCTACAATAACGTGTCCAACGTTGAAAATTGGTGCCCTACAATTGATGGTGGAGTAGGCTAATCACAACATCATTAAAAATTTCTTTTGCATTATCGCATTAAGGAAATTTACAAGCTATCGTCCAAAGACTGAGTTGTTTAACCATTGTTCAAATACATGTACTAGGCTGGATCCCGGCTGGATACCGCATTCAGGAAAGGTCAATGAGTCGATATAAAGTATTGTAGAGTTGTCTGTTCTTTAACAAAAGTTAAAGAAGGAAATAACAACTCTTAGTTTGGTGTAATGTGATTAGTGATGATTTAGTGTTTACGTCATTTCAGGTGTTTTTACAGCATGTGCAGTACCGATGTTTTATGATTAGCAGTATGCACTGTATAAATAAATAAAATTCGATGAAACATGGTTCATTTTATTATGATTCTAATGATTACATCGGTGCTATGCGCTGCTATCCAATGCAAAATGGTCGCTAATTCTGACTAGACAGTAGGGTAATAAATAAGGTTCACGGTAGACGTACTTTTATTGTTGGATACTACCCGTCAATATCTGTCCGCCTTTCAATAGTGTGAAACGTGTATGAAACGCCGTATATAATAGTGTTGCGATAGTAGACAATGCTCTGACCACTGTAACGACGTTTCACAAAACAGCGATAGGCCAATGAAATGCTATGTTTGAAATCTAACTCCGATTCGACCAATCATGTTTTTAGGGGCGAACTACAAATGTTCACCAGAAAGGGTGAAAAGTGCAATACCGACAACTAGCCCTTAGTTGCGCTTATCTACCTCAAAGAGAGCGTTGCGAAGCGAAACATTACCAGGTACATTATTGCATTTGGCATATTACGTTCAACTCCCAGATCAGCTGCGTACTTTCATTTTTCCTTTAATTTATTAAAGTTACTGATTGACACTGTAAAAGATCGTTGAATGCAACTAGCAAGAGTAAAATTCGGCATGGGACGAGCGTTCGTTTAAAGTTTTAAACCAATGATATACAGCCCCCACATACGGGGGATGTATATCATTGTTTAAACCTACTTATTTTCACCGAGAATATTTGGTCTAAATTAATTGGTTTAAAAACTGATTCATTGATACGGTTTTGATAATTTTGTCGTTGTGCAAAGATAAGTTCGGTGACATGATTGGCGATATGGCGAAATGTTGAATTAATGGAGATTCTTCTAACCGTAATACTCTATGCAGCTCATTCTGCAATCTTGCGAGGGCTAATCTTTTTCTATTGTCAAAACAGACTTAGTTTAGTATGAATTGAGTTCTTTGACTCATAATACTGCAATATGATCTTACTCGATACTTGCTCGATAGTAATAGTACACTTGTAATTAGCTCCAGGGGCCTTGAGAAAGTGCCACAGAAGTAAAAATTTGGTTAAGACTTTGGTTCACTTAGATTCCATCATTAGGCTGAGTTATGTTTCAGTCTGAAATTTAAGTCTTATGTCTCTAACGTTTTTGGGTAAAAAACTGTTATGAAAGAGTCGAGTCACGTCATATATTGATGTTGCTTCACCACGGGCAGCAGCACGTGTGATTATGACAGTATCTTTTCTGTCAGTATTAAGCTCATCATAAGCAGAAGCTAGCACATTATGCTTACTTTCATGTGATAGAATCTTCATCAGTAAAGCTACTCTCTGATTTCTTCTTCTGGATTCAAATGATCTACGTGGTTCAACTGGTTTAAGCATTAAAATAGCTATTCAGTGTGATCAGGTGCAACTTTTAAAAGTTGTCCGTTTGATCTCTAGATTTAAATGGATATGAATATGACACAGAGATTTTGCATATATCAGGTACTACAGGTAGGGACAAATTGTTTACCAGATTCAAGTTAAAATTTTATGTTTTCACCGATATTTCCATTTGTGCAATTATGCATTCGAATGCTGTCAACGACATGCATGTATATAGCTGCATGGAATTGTTAACTGAAAGCAGAAGCAATGTGAAATGCTGTGGGCTATTATTGAGATAAAGATTTTATGACTAATCATCACTAGGCCTACTACAACAGTAAACAATAATGTAGAGGTTGTTGTACATGTAGTTGAGCTGGTAAACACGACAAAAGTAAATCAAATCGATTCGACGGTCTCGCAATTTGTCTTACTCCTTTCATGAGCTGTTACAAATATTGCGCTACTAGCTGTGCTACCCGTCGTTGCTCGGGTAATATAAAAATCTGGACAGAAAATTGATTTGTATTCAACATATAACAACATTTACCATTCTAACTTTCAAATTACATATCATGAGAGAAGTGTTTTTTCCTGTAGTTGAAATAAATTGAGAGAAAAATGAAAACAACTGTAAAGGTTTTAAAACTTTGTCAAACAACTGTAACTTTCAAGCTATTAGCCTGGCACATTGCCAATGGAAAGTTGCAGTAAGCTGCTAGGCTTCTAATGATGGTACTCCATGACATTGCGTCAGCATTGTTGTCCAGCTGCAGTTATTCTAATAATAGCTATAGCCGGAATGCAGACAGACACACGGCACTCGAACATACTTTGAAAAATAAATAAATATATATAAAAAAAAATTAGCTTGCTTTGTTGAGACTATCATAATTGTTTCGTATGTAAATTCCAACTGCAAGTTTAGCATGAGTGTAGCAATAAACTCGATAGATAGAGATTTAGCCATAGCATTTGATTTTGTTAATCACTGTTCACAGTAATAAGAGGCCAGTACAAGCGATAATAGTTTAATCTGTCGATAATAGTTTAATCTATCGCTAGAATTATGTGGATGAGTTGCGACCAAACTAACTATCATGAGCCTGGAAAAAACAGATCGTAATACATTAAAACTGAATATAGAAATGTTGGTCCACTTCACCTTGTCATATGAAAATACCTACGCAATCTCGTAGTTGCAAAGTTAATAATTTTGGCAACTTTGGTGCTACTATGGTGTAACTAATGCATCGCATCACTATGATGGCTGTCACTGCTAGGCAAAGGAGGAACTCGGTATACACCATGACTTTTTTATCGTATTTCGGTTTCTGTGTAAATAATCACTTTTAAAATTTAAAACACATTCTTTGATGTCGTTTACAACTTATCATGAATGCGTATTTCAAAATAGTCTGACATCATACAGTAATCTGCGGCTTAGTGAACAAAAAATGTTACAGTCATGTGTTGAAAGTTTAAATTTCTCTTATAGCTAAGATATACCAAAATAGGCTAATTTTAATATCACTGGAGGAATTCTATCACAACGCTGGGTATTCATCTAGTTCTATACTCAATTACTCAATCAAGCCGATCCTTTTCGTAACATCGTAACTTGCATTGTACTGGAATTCCTACTTTTTCAAACAGATTTCATGCATGCGGCAAAGCGTTCCTGTAATATTTACATCACTTTCACTTATCTTCTACGAATAAATTCTCACATCTCTAGAACGCTTTCTTGTCATTGGCTCTTAAGTTTTGTGAATTAATGCACTGCAGGTTGTAAGACTAAGGGAGTCTTGTGGGTAATTCATACAATACAGTAGTTCTGGCAAGATAAGTATGTAAGTCTACACCGTTGAGTAAAGTAATTTTTTTCGTGTTCGTGCATGATGCATCTCACTTTTTTCTCAAACACTTCATACAGACATGCTCCAAATATGCTCTTCCTTGGTTCTTGAACTTTGCTGATCAAAGTTATATTTGACATTTTTCTGGCTCTTGTGGGATGCCATTTCAATTAACCTTCTTCAGTGTGGATATTTTTTATTATTTATCAGAGCTTTTTGTCTTGTACTTGTATATCTCCTCTCATTTATTGGTTAGCCTTGTTGACATAACTTTTGCCTTATTTGAACACCCTTGGCACCGGAGGGGAACTGTTGCGACACCTGAATGTTATTTCTGTGCTTGCGGCTTAATGATGCATGATTCGCTTAATGCATCTATCAGATAGATTACTGCTTTAATTAGCTTCAGGCTTTCAGTATCCTAACATACTTATAAATCATATGGAGCTCTTAAAACGTAAGAGAAATGAAGTATATAGTGTGTCAACAGCTAAGCTGTAAAGCAGATTTTACCATCGTGAGATCTCTCAAATCTAGCTTCAAAGCGAAACACCTCTTACCATTTTAAATTAATAAAAAACAATCGAAACACAATTGCATTGTTATTGCAGATGTTATGACGGAGCACCCCTTACAACCGCTTACTCTTTTGAAAAATGTGACATGGAAGTTTTTTATGACTGAAAAAATAATTATATATACATATTTCAAACCGAAAAATTGATATAGAAATCCAAGCTTTGTTTTTCAAGACTGGCAAGGTTATTGTAGACCAACAATAAATAAATACGCCTCACTTTATGAGCCCAGCATCATAAATCTAATGTTTATTCATTTCTCTTTGACCCCTTGGTACTGTTAGAGTGGTCTGAAGTAGATTGGTCAACTGTTAACATTTATTGCACGTTTGCGGATAATTTCAATCCATTTTCAATAAAAATAAGGTTCAATTTTCTACTGATATCGTTTTATTGTGTGTTGTACTGTCACTGATTGTGGATCAACTACTACGGCATATGACACCAGTAAACAGATTACAATTTTTGCCAGGACTTGAAAGTATTCACACTACAAACAGGTTTATATTGTTTTTCTTGCGATGACTGGACATTGATTGCATTGAAAGTTTTAGTTAATTTGCAAATTATCTTTCAACAATTTGGAGATGTAAGAGTGTTTGTAGACAGTCTGCAATTATTGCCTGAGAGATTATTGCTGCTTTTATGTTTCTGTAAGTGGCAGTTAAAACATCAATGACAAATATATGCAAGCTAGGCAGGCCAGCTCATTCTATATCACAGGGTTATGATGATTTTAAAGCTTTCTCAAACTAAGGGTTGTTAAGTTCCAAAATAATTTTAATGTTTTGAAGTGAAGCACTTCTTATAGTATGATACCTTTTATCGAACCATTTCTTGCAAGATTCTACCTGTCATGGGTTCTACATTCACCCTGATCGTTATTCGTGATTCTCTAGAACACTGATAGATTTTTTGTGAATTAAGTCATATCTACATAGTTAACCAACATTTGACCCATTACAGCAACGTAAGTGTCATGGATTATTGATTACTGTGAAGCAAACATTCCGAAAACTAGGATATTTCAGAAACCTTTTCGTTTACTTCAAATTTGCAACATGTAAAGTTTGACGCAAATCTTACACTCACACGAACTTCAACTTACAACTGAAGCACATTGACAGTGAAATATGAGCATTTCATGCTCGTCAAGCATGTCATTCAATAAGTGTATTGCTAATATGTAATTCAACCCAAACAAAGGCCAGTGTTGGATCTGGATATATTTAATCGCATCATATGTAGCCGGCACGATAACAGGCGGTTGACAGTAATGATCGATTGGCATCAACAGAGGCAAAATGTAAGACATGCGGATACACATGTTCATTTCAAAATCGTTTATTAAATCATGGCATTGTCATTCAGCATTGATTTATGATGAGGTAATTTAGTTGTCATAACTTTGATTGTCAGGATTTCAATCTCCTGCTGTACGCAAATTGATTTTCATATTCTTATAAATCTTTTCCTCTGGTGACTTTGACTTATCTGATCAATAAGAGATTCTCAAAGTAGTCGATTACTGGTGATCAGTATGGTTTTTGTTTGTACTTCAGTCGAAGAACATGGATTGTGTTGAAACATTATTCTTCGATGCACTGAATTAGTTCTGTTTGTTGACAAATCGAAACATTCCTTATAGAAACATGCTGGTTGATGCATCACTACTCTTCATTTAATAAAGTTTCTGTTACTACAACCCTAAATTCACTATCTCTACTCCACCAATACTATCATATTATTAACTTTTAAAATGCTTTTGTTCAGCTCACTCAATAATTCCTGATTTCTGTATTTTGTTTTTTTGCCATATATTTAAAAACACCATTTTGCTAATGATTACCCATGCCAATACCATAGCCTACATATTATGCAGCTGATATTTTGTCTTGGAAGGAGTGTTGTTGAAAGCATTGGCGTCTAGATTAACATGTTATTGTTGGGTCAAAACATGTTAATATGATTTGTCTCATGAGACATGTAGGGCTGTATGACAAGTATGACAAGTATGACAAGAAACAATAGGGCTGTGTGCAATTTTTGCGTTTTGTAAAAATCATCACGTTGTTAGGGTGGCCTAGTGGTAGCGTCTTTCACTGTCAGCCATGAGGTTGGTGGTTTGAGTCCTGCTTAATGCTGATCTGACAAGAAGTTCTCAGCAAGCTTTCAACCTTAAATTGCTGGGTCTTTCGGATCTAAACCATAACTTGGAGGCCCCGTGCACCACACTGACAACGTGGGCATGTTAATGGTTTACTTGCAATAAATTCATATTACAGTTATTTGGTATCAAAAGGTTCACCTTGTTTTACTCTGCTGTGTTGTAGGTACAAAATATGTAGAAATGTGATTACAGGCTCTTAAAAGCTCAAAAACGAACAGTTAATTGCAGCCATTACGAAAACGTCATAGTTTGGAATATCTTTACTTTGATGACGTACTCAAACATTGTGGTTATTGTTTTGACACGTGGTGTTACTTATCACCTGAAATTAAAGGCCAATAAAAGGCTTGATATAAAACTTCGCGGCACTAGTTTATGACAAACACTTCAGACTTCTACTTGAAAGCCTGTATCAAATATTGATGCTCGCTACTTTACAGTTTCGTTTCAGCCTGGTCTTATCATCTAGTCGTAATCTGATCATGTAACCCGTACTTCCTGCCAAACAATGCGAACAATTTATGCAGCATTTTTCGACTATTACATGTGACCAACAGACTCGTCATGTTTATCAGAGGATGATATGCACTCCTTCAAGCTAAGGTTAAAAATTTAAACGAATTTTTACGGAAGGTTTTAAGATATTAACATTCAAAGTGACAGCATTACAATGAACCTGAAAAAGACGCGTAAGTACAAATAGACATGGTTTTATTGAATGCGTGAAGTATATTTGAGAAATTATTTCGACGAATGAGGTTGCATGAAAGTGTAAACAGAAGCCATCTCGTTCACCTACATCCCATTTGAGCCGTTTTGGAAAGGGATTTCAATCTACGGCTTTTTTGTGATGGTGGCGATTAACAGTTTGTTTTTAAGAGCTTGTAATCACATTTCCACATATTTTGCACCTACAACACAGCAGACAAAGATTTGGTGAATCTTTTGATACTCAATAACTGTAGCATGAATTTTGTTGCAAGTCAACCTTTAAAGATCCATCTGTGTCCTTCGCACATTGGGCTAGTAAAATGGCTACCTGGCTCTGTCAGACTGGATGTGTTGCAAAGGCATTCCTTCAGGTTAATCTGACAGTTCTGGAAGTGGTAGATACCGAGAACTAGGTCACCTCTTCTCTACCCTACTGCTCGACCCACGCATGCATCTAAGATTTGCATTGTATGCTAAGATGCAAGTCATCGTCGATTTTCGACAGACAGCAAGCCAAGCTACATAGAAAACATCAGGCATGATATCACCACTGTTTGTTATTGTTTTATTAAAGTAAAGACGGAGTAAACGGAGTTTCCTCGCTGACCAATAAATGATGTGAACAAGGGTTATTGTTAAAAAAAATGTGGTTGCTCATAAACTAAGCAGCAGTCTATAATATGTATTGGAAAAAGTCAAATAATCACTATGTTGCTATGACACAGCTAATCCAGAAGTTTGCGTCATTCGCCAGATGTATACAGCAAAAATCTGCAAGTCAATCGAGTTTGGATACTCGTGCATTTATACTGGATGTTTCATGTTTGCGAAAAATGGAAACGACAATTGCGAAAAATGCAAAAAAAATCTTGCGCTAGCTATTCCATTTTAAACTTTTTTACGCTATTCAGTCATTCTTATAATCATTTAAGCAGTTCTGAACACACCGCTATGATCTCAGGCATAGAAATCCTTATCTTTTTCAACAAAGCATCTGTTTCAATCCACAATTTGCGAATGTCTATTGAAATACTTTTCGCTCGGTAACTCAATGTGTGAACGACTCCAAGTTCAGATCATTCACACAATGGAAACAGCGATATGTCAAAGTTGTAGCAGATCTTTTTGAATAGACTGGATCATAATAGTTTATTCATACAGTGGCTCCTATAAAGGATTGATTGCTCCACTCCTATAACGCTAGAAGCTAATCATGACTGCCATAAGAGTAGAATGCAACTTGCATACCTTCTCATGGTCACTTTACATTCTATCTACTCTACTATTGCTTGTAGGTCTTCAATCGACTCACATTCAGACAACTCCAACAGCTAGCTGCTCCAAGTGTCAACTTACATACTGCATCAGCCACTAAAAGAACATGCCTCCGCTATGGATGATGAACTATATACTTATGGTTTTAGTTGCTATACGCCGTACGATAGCAAGAACTAGGATATTCCTTGGTAAGAAAATTGTAATTCAGAATTGTTTTCGTTATTATGTGTAATTTGAATAGCGTTAAGATCTGTTTACTGATCGAGTGGTTGAATTGTTTGTTTGGACAGCGCTCAGGCTAAACTCATTTCAGGGTCATATGTAAATATCTAATAGTTTTTGTTTGCAATTCCAGTAAGTTGTTCATATGTGCTGGTATAAACGCATACGAGCTCCATGATTAACTCTGCATAGATGTTATTCATGAACCACAGTAAAACACAGGGACTTAGAATATTCGCAGTAGTTTTGTAATTGGTTGTTAAGCAGGTTTAGTATGTTAACGCTTGTCCGTATTCAGTTATATATGGATGAGTTCCAGGTATAATGAATCAAGTTTTTGGTTTGAGAGGATGCTCATGAATATACAATTGTAAAGGATATGACAGACTATCATCTGATTATGTATACTTGTAGCATAGCAGTCTATAATTACATGGGTGGAGTGTAATATTGGTAGTAATCTGCCAAACCTTGTGAATTCCTTCTTATATCACCTTCACTTTATAAGTACTAGGTACTTGTACGTCACGTCAAGTATGGCAAATGTTTTTTTATGTCCGCGTTATGGGATTTAAAAAAACTGCATACAACAGCTATATTACTGCTTTATAAGCATGAATCAGCTACTTCGTAACAAACACTGCGAGCAATGTATTTGGTGGCATATGCTGGCACTTCATAGATACAATTTTTGAAGTGTAACACTTTTTTATACGATTTGACAGTTTAACATCAATTCATATAAATAGTAACCTTGTTTGTAAGGCTCTAAAATGTCTTATGTGACTAAATAAAAAAATGACAAAGTTCTTACTGTAATGCATTGTTATAACACTTTTTAAATCTAGAGCAAGTTGAATTTGTGCCGCGTTCAAGTTGGCCATAATAATAATATAGCTACTTCAAAGTACAAAATTGAAGACAAATTTCAAATTTTTTATCCATTCATTAGTGAATATCAGAAGTTAAAGAAGGGCCTTATGTGCTACCTGATATTGTGAACGCTGCCGGCAGCAATGGCTAGATGACTATTATCACACCCTACAGTTGCATTTAGTGTAGCACAGGCACAAACTTGTGTATGCAAGCAGTGTGCTCTTGTGCATGCGCTGTGTTCGTGTGCATATATACCGTGAAGTAGAGGAGTCACATCATGTATAGCGTTCACGGCATGAATTCACAAAAGCCGATAGAATGCAAGAAACTAAAAGCATCTTGCTACAAGCGTATCATTTGGAGAAATTGTATAGTGAAGTGTCTTTCCCTGTGGTTAGTACTAACTACTAACCAGGTGGACCTATTGCTATCAGTCAGGTTCATATCAAGCAGCATAAGTTAGTAATAATATAGGCCAATGCCTCGAGTGCAACTAGGTAGTGCAGTAAACAAACTTTGGTATGATCAATCGATGACTCTACACCCTAAGCTACACCCTAATCGTGTAAATCCAACGCTATCTCAATGAAATAACAATGCACGGTTAACTTTTGAGATTTGCAGACATTTGCACTGGTGTTCTGCCTCTGGCATGGTACAAAGAAATTATGTACGCTGTATGGATTACACCACTGTTCGTTGCAAATCTGTCGTGGTCTGCCTGACAGTACTTCTCTGGTTATTGTCACAGCCTGGGTGTGTGTTTGAATAGGATTGGATTCGACTCATGGGGCTAATTTTTTTGACCAATGGGACGCGACTTTCTGGTGTTCTGAAACATTTCAAGATTTTGTTTCCTTGAACCATCCGCTCAGCGTGCTCAGTCAGTTTTTGATATTCAGTTAGACAATGAGCAATTTTCTGTGTGTTGAAAATGTACTCAACTCAGTATTTCAGCTAATAAAGCAATCCATTTTATGGTCATTTTGACAGTCAAGATTTCATAGCAAAGGAGGCTAAGTCTTTATGGTGTCAATGGTGTCGTGTCAGTAAAATAATGAAATAAATTACCACACACTCATCTGTAAAGGTCCAAGCCTACCTGGTTGGGAACCATTTAACAGTTAGTTATAGTCTAGCGGCTACCAATGCACTTTAAACAAGTTCAAACAAGAAAATTTAATCAAGTTTAATAATGTAAGAAAATATTGGAAACAATTGTCTTGTACAGGTTGGGCAAAGGAAAAATATGGAACTTTAGAGCCTTTCGTATACAAGGGTTTCCTGTTCTCCCCAATAATTCATACCATGGAGAGACTGAAAGCATGTGAAAAGTATAATAAATTTAGACCTGGTGACATTATGGTATCTACCTACCCCAAAGCAGGTAAGTTTTTATCTGTATGTTGAACTAAATAACGCTGTATCTGTAGGTACTATTGTACACTTCAGGCTGTCGCATCCTTCTATCGAACTATCATCCAACGCATACTGCTGTTGTACTCACTCATCCTTGTAGTTTCAGCAAGAGGCAATTGTAGACTGTTTATTGCAGGAACCAATTTTGTCTTAGATGTCATTGTATCCATCTATAAAGAGAAAGGCCTTCTACCCAAGGATAAGATTAGTATGGAACTGGTAGCCCAGTTAGAGCTTCAATTTCTGGCTTTGGTTTCCGGGTCAACCTCAGGTAAGGTTTTCAGATTTCATCAGTTTTTTTGCTAAAAGAGAGTATGTCATAACTTTCGTTCAGTCTCCATGGTGGGCCTAATATTCTCATGAATAATAAATATATCACTGTAAATGGAATCTTTAGACGTATTGGTCATCATAGGGCTGCAGCAACTAATCATTTCGTGCAATAAGTGTAGTAACATTTATAAATTCATTGCAAGGCGTTCAGAACCTGTATATTTTATGGATGACTGACTGTACTCATAACTATATAATCATTTTTTGCAAATCTTTTGTTGATCAGTCAGGTATTAATAGAATGACTAACCGTTTTGTAACATTATGTGCTTATGCTAGCTCATTGTGTTCAGTAACCCTTTTGCCAATGCCGGTTAACCTTTAACCCTCTTAGTCATGTCAATTGACCTTTAACCCTTCGAATAACCTTCAAAGCAACATAAGAAATGCGTTTAAAAGTCATTAACAGTTTAAGGCTGGTTCACGATATATCCGGCATTGATGCCACAATGCTTCCAAGTTTGACACAATACAAAGTTTGACAACTGCAAACTCCCCACGTGTCCTCATTGCTTTGTCGGTTCACGGTTCACATAATTGACAATGAACGCCAAAAGGAAAACGCTGACAAACGGGGATACAGTGTGAACCAGCCTTTAGGTCATGGATGAAGTTTCTATGACACAATAATCATGCCTCAGTGAAGAACTATAGCTTTTGCATGTCGTTTCTTTTGATTGCACGGAAATGCGTCTGCACATATGTCTTGGAACAAAAAGCACGGTAGAGTCAGTGAGTAGGTCAATTTCTGTGATCGTCAGCTGGAGACCTTTAGACCTATGTATTCTCAATGTTTCAAGTAAATCCTATTAGGGCTTTTCTGATGTTTTCTGATTTCTTAGTCAACTGTATAATGTATCACTAGAGTGTTGTGTTAAATCAGTCGTTTCAGTTATCTTGGTTGAAGCTAACTTGTAAAACCTTTTGGTACGAATCAAATGTGATCCACGAAAGTTGGATGCATTAGAAGACCGATGAAGTTACATGGACATGTATAGTCATGATCATGTTGAGAATGTAATGCTCATGGATGAAAGTCTGTCTTGAAATATCTCGATCAGGTTAAAAAGTAGTCGTAACAATACAAAGCTAATGATATAGGCGACACCTAGTAGACACATAAGGATATGGCCGACACCTATAAGGTAGACACCCATAAGTAGACATATAAGGCTGAGTCATCCATGGGTACTGCTGACCTTTAAACATTGCATGATTGTGCAATATCGAACCCAGAATGAGACGTCATCGATTAGATTATAGAAGATGGATCTCGTGAAGTGTCTTCTGGACCAAATACGTAACAAATATAACAACTTTGTACTTTACCAAGGTTTTGGAAAATAGATCAAACATCAAAAATAGAGGCTAATGGAGTTGTGTTTACATTTTGAGGATTTGTTTGGTATGCACTACTGCAGTGACCACATGAAATGTGCATTTACATAATATATGTCATAGACTGTACATTGTATGTGGCATCTGTTACATACTGACCTAGGATTCACCAGGATTCTGAAAGTCTGATTCATTTGGCAGTTTTGGAAAATAGATGGCACGCAGATGATTAGATGTTTACATGTGTAGAGCCTCATGGTGTACATTCTCTATACATAGAGTCCCATGATGTACATTCCCTATACATAGAGTCCCATGGTGTGCATTATCTAAACATAGAGTCCCATGGTGTACATTCCCTATACATAAAGTCTAATGGTGTACATTCTCTATACGTAGAGTCCCATGATGTACATTCCCTATACATAGAGTCCCATGGTGTACATTATCTAAACATAGAGTCCCATGGTGTACATTCCCTATACATAGACTCCCATGGTGTACATTCTCTATACATAGAGTCCCATGGTGTACATTCTCTATACATAGAGTCCCATGGTGTACATTCTCTATACATAGTCCCATGGTGTACATTCCCTATACATAGAGTCCCATGGTGTACATTATCTATACATAAGTCCCATGGTGTACATTCCCTATACATAAAGTCCCATGGTGTACATTCTCTATACATAGTCTCATGGTGTACATTCTCTATACATAGAGTCCCATAGGGTACATTCTCTATACATAGAGTCCCATGGTGTACATTCTCTTGTAGAGGAAGAAGCTTTAAACTGGATTGAGGATTACCCTGATCCACGAATAGTGAAAACTCATCTGCCGTGGAACATGTTTCCTGCCGATGCTCTTGAAGGTAAAGTGAAGGTAAGACTCTTATTTTGAAGCATTTCCAACTAGCCAAAGAGTGAAAGAGGAACTTCTTATTTATCAACCAACAAGAACATGTCACAAAAGATTTGTCAAAACTTGACATGAGAGATCTGAAAATACAACCCATGATATTGAATTAATATTTTTAGACTGTTTTTCAAAAACAAAGTCATATTTCGTGGTGTGTATCATTGCTGTTTGTCATAGTTTGACAACTGTACATACCATTAGAAACTTGACAATCGCAACAAAATTTTGTAGTCATACAATTGTATTCTTTTTCTTGTTTTTTGTCATTAATCGTGCTATAAAGCGATGCCGGGCATTCAGCTAGTCATGCTATAAACAATTCCGATAACTCGCTGCCAGCACTCTCTCATTCATTCAGCGTAACTTTGGTGTGTAGTGGAGTATAACGCCCTCTCAAATGTAACTGTTTTATAACTTGCTGTGTTGAAATTTCTAATCATTTACAACCTATAGTTGTTTTATCTACTTATAACCAATGGTAAGTACGAAAACAATTCAATCCATCTCTTTCTTCTTCTAATTGCCTTTCATTGGCAGAGTGTTATTAGAATTGTATCACTCACTTTATCTCAAGTTATAATGAAGTGAAATAGGAGCTTGTTATGCTAATATAATGCTTGGTGACGGAGAATCAAGTACAGATCTGTTATCGATCACAAAAATGAAGTATAAATGTTGGTACCATATTTTAATTGTAGCTTTTACAATACCCTTATATTATATATTTTTTGTGATGAATATATTTAATGTTATAGTAACATGTGTCTGTGGTTTAGTTCAAGTAGTTCATTAAATGTAGCCTTAGAAATTATAGACTGACTATCTTACCTGTGCTTATTTCAGTAGAGCTAATGGTATCAATTTGATTGGATAGCGAGTGCAGCTACAGATTTGATCAGCTAACATCCTGATTTTGATTGACCTAACAAACTGGCTATATATTTGGATTAGTTAATTAAGACAGCTATATATTTTTAATTGATATGGTGTTAAGGCTGAGGCATACTGGTAGGAAACACGTGGCATTGAAAAAAACTAGTACTAGTGTCAACTTTTCAATGAAAACTCTACAATGCATTTCTTCCTTTTTTGTATTCATGCAAATACATTTCTGTTATGATGTTTGTTTTATAAGTTGGTTATATGTTTTTGATAATTTAATTAAAAGAAAATTCTGATTTGATAGTGCATTATATTAATTTAGAGCTACTGGATTTTTATTCCAAATAAAATCATTTTCGTCTGTTGCATTTTTTGTTTCATTTTAAAACCTATTAGTTGACTATGAGTTAGCCAATCAGGTCAAATCAGCAGATGTAACTCCCAAACACTCCCAACATTTGTATGAATACACTGCTAGTGTCAAGGTCTAGTTTTATTAGTGAGTGCCCTCGATGTATATCCAGTATGCCTGAGCCATGACACAATCTGTCGCAAATATCTCCTTCTTGCTTACCTTAGCTTTGACCTCTTAGTCAGTTGTTAGATGATCCATTGAATGATGCCTATTTGGATAACTCTCTTCACTATCAGAGTTCTGACAAGATCTTAAATTATGATATCGTTTGATAGAGCTTCAACGTTTGAGTATATTTGGCTCGTGTGCCACCTCTAAAGTGAAAATCGTATTTATTGTTGATCTTTGATGATGGAGGTTTTTAAACAGTTTAAAGATAACTTACCCAAATTTTCAGTTTATTTCATCAAAAAATATCGATATTTTTCTATCATTCGCCATTATTTTTCATGATCGAGGTGGTCTGACTGCCAGGATGTTTCAAGATTAGAATGTACAAAACGACAATCGATAAAACGCTCTGAAGACAAATGCGTACGAAATGACGTCACTAATTGTTATTTTTGCGATAGTTGATATCAACCATTGTGTTCAAGTTGCAGTACTACACGTCTCTGTTCTGTCAATCTCTTTGCAACTACAGACGTCATAATCACACTTTGGCTTGATCTGAGCATTTCAACCGTGATCACGTTTTGTCGATTTTAATCTTGAAACATCCTGGCAGTCAGATCACCTCAAACATCAAAAACAATCTCAAATGATAAAAAAATATTGGTACTTTCTCATAAAATCTGCTAAATTTTGCTTAAGTTCGTCTTCAACTGCTATTATTTATGTATTGCATAGGCTTGAAAGAAACCTCGCAGCAAAACACCAATTTTAATGCAAGTCAGTTTGTTAGTTTGGCATCTGTATTTCATTCTTGTCAATCGTAAAGTTAAAGGCACCATGAATGGTCTTGTGCCAGGTCATCCACTGCTACCGGAACCCCAAGGATGTCTGTTCCAGCATGTTTGCTTTCTACAAGAGAGTCGCAGTTATCTTTCCTTCAACGACCTGGTCTCAGTTTGTTCAATGGTTTATTGAAGGCAACGGTAATCATATGTTCAATCTCATTAGAACTAATCTCCGCTCTCGCTTCACACTACAGCTCCCTCTTCACACCACCGCTCTCGTTTTAACCACCGCTCCCACTTCACATCACTCAATTTGTTGAGTTTCTCTCGCTAACATGTTACGCTTGATCTGACTGAATAGTTGGTTATGCAAATTAACTCAGCTTATGCGTGTTTGTCAAAAAATAGTGACAAGGTTTTTTTAGAATAGCACTGTCACTACAGCTATGTATGGAGTTTTCTTGTATGGCATTAGCATTCAAGGGGTTTTATCACTCATAAGCTATGTTTATTAATAGTGATGTGTAAATTCGTCGTTACATTTACCATTCCTTCAATTCATTTAGATGTTGATAGTGCATTTATGTAGATTATGTCATCATTACAACTCGGCACTCAAATGTTTCGCTAAAAGCTTTATCCCTGTTCGTTCTAGTCCTAGGGTGCTTTTGGATTCCCCATGCGTAGCCCAGGTGACATGAAAGAATATCGAAAAATCATCAGCCCTGTAATCGGGCACACAATGATCGCCTGTACTATGAATAACTATAAACGTCTTCTACATATCTGTGTCAGTGCCGTGCGATTACTGACCTTGGAAGGAATCCAATAAAGCATTTTAACGCATAGTGAATGCCGGTTGATGTAAAGCAAGGTTATGGGTAGCCCAAAACCCCAACTTTTATAATCTTTGGTCAAGACCTGTAATGATTCATCGCAAAGCATGCGCTCATCACTGGCAATAAACCATACCTGAGTCAGCTTAGAGAGAGATATAAGAGAGATAAAATATCTCTCTTATATCTCTTATATATATATATATAAGAGAGATATATATATTTATATATCATATATATATATATATATATATATCTTATATATATATATATATATATATATATATCTTATATATATATCTCTTATATATATATCTCTTATATATATATATATATGTATATATATATATCTTATATCTCTCTCTTACATCTCTCTCTCTCTTATATATCTATCTTATATATCTATCTTATATATCTCTCTTATATCTCTCTTATATATCTCTTATATATCTCTCTTATATATCTCTCTTATATCACTGCTATCCCTTTTATATTTCTATTATATCTCTCTTAGATATGTATTTCACTGTTATATTTTTTTTACATTCCTCTGATATATTTCTTTTACATCACGCATATCGTTGTATTTTGTACAGACAAGTTCACTCGTAACTCGTAGTGTTCAAAATATTAGATAGGCAACTTGCTATCCACAAAAGTAGTTTTAAATAGAAATAAAATTATCTCATTATTGGCAAAAATTACAAATGATGACTTCCTTTTTTGATATCTAACAAGTTTGTGTTTGAATTTTGTAAGTTTCAACAGCGAATAATAGTTTCATCTGGTTCTAGTCAAAACAAAATTATCTCGCTTTGCAGATCAATACATTCATACGTTCGTAAAACACTGATTTCTGTTTTTTTCTACTGTTTATGCAACAGTTAATATAAGCACATATTGAAAAATTTCGAAAGTCGGTCTGTATTCAATATTTTAGGTTATTAAAACTGAAGAATTCTATATTTTTCATTGGTTTAAAATCTTAATATCTGTCATTATAAGGCAAATAACCAGATCAGTTCTAAGGTTTGTCAATGTTTACATTTATTGCCAGTGTTATTATATGGCAGCCTTGTATATTGAAGAGACACAATACATGACAATTCTTTAGCAAGCTATTATAGAAATTAGAAGTTTAAATTGCTTGCAATCAGTCTGATCATTTGTGCAAGTCTGTTACTTAAATATTATTTGGAAATCATGGATGAAACTTCAGTTCTATCAAAGATGCTGTGACTATTAAGCCTGCTTTATGCTAGACACCTGCTCACACTTGGCACGAAACACAGACTGAAAGCTTTTGTCAACATTGGCTCACAATATGCATACTTGTTTTACCATGCAAATAGCAATGTGGGCTGTATCAGCATCAGACAGCTTAATGCAGGTAGAATTACATTGGATTTGTTAAATCAAATGAATTTTTAACATTTTAAATTTTCTTAAAATGTATCTATCAACATTTATCGATATTTCAATATATATCGAGATTCCAGTTTTCAAGTGTACAGTCTACCAAAATTCACAAGGATTATATCCACAGTTTAAATCGATACTGAATAGCTAGTGTCAATTTAACAAGTCATTGTTCATGTATACTGTGCAGTGTGGGTATATCCTTCAATCTCATAGCTTGTGGGGATCACTATGTTTCCTTGACACGCATGGTGCGCAAATTTGAGCCAATCTGCAAGTTAACCGCATCATGGAAACTATAAAGCTGCAAACTAAGTGAGTTTTGAAATTCGCAAAACTTTATCGAATCCATCATGCTTGCGAATAATGGAAACAGTACTTGCGAATGATGTGCATTAAAATACCGCGCCAGCAATTCAATTTTAAACACTTTCAACACTTCCGTCGTCCTTTCTCGATCATGTTTCACTCGATGGAGTTTTACTTTACGTCGCTAACATGCATCGCTAATTATTTATTTATAGCGTACAATTCCTTACCTCTTTTTAACAAGGTGCCGAAGTCAATCCGCATCATACGAATGTTCATAGAAACACTTATTTTGCCTGGTAACGCAACTTGCCCACAACTCCAAATCCGCACATGCCCGTCATGGAAACATAGTGTATGTTGATTGACATCGTCTGGGCAGCGGTATAATTTATTATAAACACCATAACATGTTTTATTTCTTTAAAAAGATGGTCATTTGTCATAACTGCAAAACTAGAAAAAACATTTTTAGTTTTAAACTCACTGTTGTTAAGCATGTGAAACTAAAAATTTTAATCTTTAAATGTTTTTATAGCATTTCCAGGAACATTAATATGGCTAATCATCCTTTTGCATTTCGTGTTTATCTTGTGATATATCATTCATAAAATCTACTGATTGTACAACAATAGGTTCATCTTGTGGACATCTTCACTCACCTAGGTCTTTCAACTCATTGAATGTGTAGTGTTAAACCTAAGTATAGACCAAATTTGACATACAACAAGAGATTTGACATACAAACTGAAGTTTGACATACAACCTGAGATTTGACAATGCCTAATAGTTATGTAGTGTTCTCAATCTTATACGTTTGTATTTTTATTGTAAGTTGTTTGCCGCATACTCTCATTGCTTGTTATGTAAGTAAATTGCTTTGTCATTTCATTGCTGTTTTGTTTACTTGTATTAAATCTAGTTCATTGTTCATCGCTTTGATTTCTCTCTTGCACATCATTTTAGTTCACAACTAATCTAACCTCTACGATTCTTCTCTTACTAACTTCTACAACGATTCCTATCTTCCTAACATGTTCTACGCTATGCTCACATCAAGTGTTGGGATTGTTAACCTTTGACATTGCTATGATTTTACTCTTTCTTCTACCTTTGCTTCCAACTACTATCACCACAGCTATTTGACCTGTAATTCAACCTGCGGATTCCACCTGCATATCCAAATAGGGTTATAATTTAGGACAAACATGGTGGCGACTTGTTTTGACCTAGCTACTTTGCATATTAAATGATATCATTTCATTGCTTTGTTTTCTCCTATATCAAACGCAGACAAGTTAAAGAGGTGTATCATTGCTGATGGCTTATACAATCTTCTCTTTTGTAAGAATGCATGGAAAATTTTGGTTTGCTCACACATGAAAAACCATAAGCTCTGTATCCTTAATGGCCCTTATGAACACCGTGACAAGACAGGTATGAATTTGTTCCCATTGCAGTGGTGGGCGGGAGCTACTTTCAGTTCCTTAAGACATGGTATCCTTACAGGAATAATCCTGGAGTTTTGAATCTACGGTTTGAAGATATGAAACAGGTATAGACTATGAGCTTATCTCTGTTCAAGGTTTAATTTACAGGGAAGTTTGCATGGAGCTAGGTCTAACACCTAACATTTTTTAGAGAAACTCGTATATGTAGATTAGTGAGTTAGCTGTGGGTCGTTGGTTGTGTTAAGATTGTTATAGCTTCAAGGCAAGCGATGCCTCCGTCTTTTTGCTCTAGGTTTGTTCAGGTATTTTGAGGTATAATTGTTAGTAATAGCATCTCTTAATATATCATTGTTATGGATTGATAATTTCAGTTGGTTCCTAAAAAGGTGAATAGTAATATTTGTAAAAACCCCTGATTTATTGGTCTATCAAAAGGCAAAAGTATATCCCATGTTGTGTTGCTAGATTTATGTATCATAAAATATATTTAACAAAATTAATATGCTCATAATTACACAACCGCTGGCTGTTGTGGAAGGTTCCCAGTTAGTGCTGTACTATTAGCAGTTTCAACGGGTAACGGAATTGTGTTTCATATCAAATTTGTTACAGTCTGTTCCTAATGAAAGGCCAAGTTTCTAATGCATGGCCAATAAGATCAATTAAGCTGTTACCTCACTTCTCTTTATCTCTACAATTCGTGAACTTTCGACAGAAAATTTGTAGATTTCATTTTACCTGAAACAAAAGGCTAATGTACGTCCCTCTATGTTTAGTTGTCTTGTAGCGTATGACGCACATGACACATATGTCAGTACAGTAGACGCTCTTATAGTCTATCTCCTTTAATGTAAATTTTACATGATGTAAAGAATTTTTGTCAAGTTTTTGCTTCATAAATAAAATAAAAATTCTGTATAAAGTAAAGTGTCAAGTCGATGCAAGTTCTCAAATTTGATTTAAATAACGAGAATCTTGAAGTTTGCCTTAAAAATCGCGCTTTTTCTCTTGTCGCACTTGATGAAAAAGATTACCTATATGGTTATCTCCATTATATTCACCGGGTATTTTCCTAGTTTAGTTCACGGTGAGAGATCGTCAGGAGTGTCGATAAAGTGCAGAAAATAAGTAGCTGCGCAATTATTCAGAAATACTTAAAGGCAGTCGATTGGTGCAGGTGTTAATGTCGATGTTCCATTCTGAATGTCACTAGTTAGGAGTTTTGTAGAAAGCTATCTTTTAGACTAACCTATAACCTTGGCGGCGGATAGACGGAATGACAGACAGACAACACTCCTATTATGTATAGTTAATACATATTTTGGTTTCGCTATGTTTTAAGCATAGAAAACATTTTTATTATTCATCTTTTCAACAAAGATCTTGCTTTATGAAAAATTAAAAAAATCAATGTAAATTGACAGGGAAGCTGTGTGCTTCCCTAAACTTGTAAAATCGCCATAGTCATGGACCATAAACCGAGCGATAAGTGTTAAGAAAAAAGTCATCGATACAAGTAAATAATACTAGTTACTGGACAACCATTAAATTAAAAATTCAAATATAGTTTTTTCCTTTTTAAAGGGGTGATATTGGGAAGATCTTAGAACAGATTAGTCATTTTACGGTTCGTAACATAAAATCCCTATAATGTAAACATTCCTGTAATGGATTGTTTACATTGTAGGAGTGTCTTTTGTATGTCACGGTGGGGTCACACGATCAGCTATAATGGTTAGTCACATGATGAGCCGTAATGGCTAGTTACGTGATGGGCTATATAATCGACAGAACGAGTATTAGCTCTCTGAATTCACTATCATTTTGTAAGCTTTTATTTCATTTAGTTTACAGGGAAGAGTGCATAGAACCGAGCCTAACATCCAGAAATTTTTCAGAGAAACTATTCTACCTCTATGTCTATTTATTTAAGCAGAACATCGAAGCATTGTTTGATTGAGCACTGTGCTTTGAGTAATCAGTCTTTCTATGATTGTTTGTGTTACTGCGTTATCTTATGAATAGGGTAATAAGGGATTCTGTCAATGATTTAAATCGCATATTTGTCAAAATATGTTAAACTCAATAAATTTTTCCATGATGTAATCTTGAAATTCAATGGCAGTCTTTTAAGCTAGAGCAAGATAATTGTTAAAGTTTATTCCCTTTTATATACCCACTTTTAACTAGCCTCTGGCAAAAAGCATTCAAAGAATTCAGAGTTTGTGCCTCAAACTGGTGAATATACTATACTTTGCAGGATCTCAAGGGGAATGTGATAAAGATAACAGAGTTTCTTGACCTGGAGTTATCTCCTCAGCAGATAGATGCAGTTGTAGTAGCAAATACATTTGCCAATAAGAAGAAGGAAATGGGTAGCCACAACCCAATATATAGGAGAGGTCAGTCGCGTAAGATCATGGTTCTCAAGAATTGCATTCTCAATAAGTTGGCTGTAACATTCGTGCTACAAAAGTCATTTGATGCAGTCCCTCTAATGCCTGCAGCTTGATATTTGTTTGTTGTAGCCCATAGGTTACTGCACTGCCCAACTGCAGAGGTTTTCACAACCGCATGTTTATTGAGCACCCTTATGGGTGCTCAATAAACATGTTGTGAAAACCTCTACAGTTTGTTGCTAGAACTTTCTCTTGTTAAAAACATAATTAGGGTCTGTGCATGTTAAAATTTATCCCGTACATGGAGTTGCACCCTCGCTAAGCCCAGTGAGCTTCCTCATCAGTCCTCATGCACTTTACAATCTCTACGTTTTCAAGCTATTTCGGTCATCTGCGAGTTGGAGTCAGCAAAAATCTCCAAGTCAAATGAGTTTTGCTACTTGCATTTTTTATTGAAGGTTTCATGTTTGCGAAAAATGGAAATGGCACTTGTGAATGGTGCATAAGAAGAAGCTGTACAAGCTATTCCATTTTAAACATTTTCCACTCTTCAGTCATTCCTATTTCGATATGACGAGACAGGAGTGTGCCGCTATGACCTGTAGCATAGAATTCCTTATCTTTTAGCAAAGCGCTCGAATCAATTCGGAAACATGTGAATATCCATTGAAACACTTATCTCATGGTAACTCAACGTGTGCACAACTCCAAATACACTTATCTCATGGTAACTCAACGTGTGCACAACTCCAAATACACTTATCTCATGGTAACTCAACATGTGCACAACTCCAAATACACTTATCTCATGGTAACTCAACGTGTGCACAACTCCAAATCCGCATCATAAGAACAGTGCATACATACAAGTCCGTGTAATCTGTGATATTCTTGTAACTTTGCTCATTAGGTAAGTCTGGTGGGTGGAAATCAGACCTCACTGTAGACCAGAATGAGATGATGGACGAGTGGATCCAGCAAGAGATGGAGGGATTAGAAGGTGTTAAAATAGCCTATGATTAAAACAATTTATCTGATATAGATCTGAGTCTAACCGTAAATCAGCTGTACAGAACTCGGCAGCTGTGATATTTATTCTGGGCATTATTTACATATCTGGAGGATAAAATATTTAACTCTCTGCATTTGTGATAACTATGTTATTAGTTTTGTAGTGAAGTTTTCCAACTTTTGGAATATATTGAGATCTGATATCTTGTAAACGGAAAGTTTATTGAATTCGGTTACTTTATTTGTGACTAGGTTTTTACTAGTTGTTGACTTATCATTTTACTTTATTTTTAGATACTGCTTAAAAATGTAGTATTCTTGTGAACGTTAGAAAGATAGCACATGACAAACAATACTATCTTGTCTAGTTTATCAAATAAAAGTACAGCTGAAACTCATTCATTTTAGATTTACTTGTTTTTAAAAAGAACATTTGAATTCTCACCTTGTTCGGTTAATCCAGCTTTTTCTAATGCTGCTCTATAATAATTATGGTAATATATCAAGTCATGTTTGCCAAGAGGGACTAATGGAAGCGTGTTATGAATTAATAATGCTTTATTTAGTATGAACAGCTCTAGTTAGATATGCCATGTAGCCCTGAGAGAGCAGTGCAGTTACCTTTAGTTGCAATACATCAGTAATGTGATCATTGATATGGATTGGTTATATCCACTTCTCGGTTGTTAGGGAACGCAATTGCATGAAAGCTCAAACAATTTATTAATAACTAGCAAATTCTTTTTACAGATGATCCATAGAGCTGTAATTTTTCAAATAGATTAGCTGATAAATCAACACTAGAATCAGAACATAAACAACGACTTATCGATACCAGTTGTGAAAAAAATAAGTGGTAATGTGATGATGTTATTCAGCATAGGGCAATGTCGCGATATTGCTAAGGAATACTGGCCAAAGGCATTCAAATGTAAATCGAATAACCAATGATATATATAATTAATTTTAAAATAGTGCTTTGTACAAATGAGATCCAAGGAGTTGTAGATTTGAAGGACCTAGAAGGATTTGGATGTAATTGTGTAGAATTTGAAGAGGCCATTCATGAGAGCAGTCAAATTTGTTAAAGATGTGGTTGCGTCAAATTGGAGTTGATTTTAAAAGAAAGTATTTTTCTTTGTCCATCAGTTGAAACTGATATGTTGTTTGTTGTGTTAGAGGTTCTCATTGTCGAGATATTTGAAGATTAAAGTCGAAAAAATACGATCGTGGTAAAAACGCTCAGGCCAAATAAACATGCCCAGACTTGCCAAAAATGATGTAACGCGTGGTACAACCTGTCTCTATCTCTCGTATTCACATCGGCTATTGCGATAAAAGTCTAGTCCTACGCGGCTCTATTGTCATATATTTTATCTTGTATTTGCTCGTGCTGGCTAGAACAAAATTTTAAATCCAGCTACAGATACATTATTAACAATGTCTCAAAGGTCTCAAACAAGGAAAATTAAAAATTGTCATATTAGCTTCTTCTAAATGCTGTGTAAACATCTTACTACCGACTACCAATTCTACCGGTCTACTATAATTCTGTCAAGCGAACTATGTAGAATAAGGTCTTTGTATGGGCACAGTTCCGTTGCTAACCACACTAATGATATACAGCCTCCCTAAAGCACCGCCCACATTATGCCCGTAGCCTATCCTGGGGAGTGGGGCTGTATATCATTGCCCACACTGAAAACTAGTTTCTTACTACCGTAAGTAGAATAAGCAAGCTGCGTCTTTGAAAAGAATAGGTATGTGGCGAAACCAACTACATCCCTAAAAGTCATATACATTGTATAGTCGACTGTCAACGTTATCGAGTCATTGGTATCAATTTGTAGAAAAAAATTTACTGGTCACATTTGATTAGTTGATTCAAGTACTAAACAAATGGTTGAGCTATGCAAAAGTGCCTGTCCATGCAGCTCTGATTGCACTTTATAAATCTATCTATCAGAAAAGATTTCAGCACAGGTGTCAACGGGGCTATGATATATTCAATGTTCTGCAAATCATGTTTTGCATTATCTTCAACAATATTATTTTATTATCTAACTTACAAGCAAAAAAATTTTCATCTCGGCATAAAGCTTTTATTAAAAATATCCATCAAGTCGTGGCCACTCACATAGTTTCAGCTGATGCAATAAGACAAATTCATCTACTGCAGCAAACTCAAACAAGACATGAATTATGCAGCACACATTCAAGTCTCTCTTTCCCATTTATTGCAGTTTCCGCAGTGACAAAGCTGCTTCGGCTGGTGGGACCACGTAAAAATCTTGTAATTAGTAAAACAAATGCAATCAATATATGTCATTCATAGATATGTCATTCTAACGCGTATCTACTGAAAGCTTTCAAGTTGGGAGTTAGATAGATTACGAGTGTAATTTTAAAACTGAATAAATGTTTAACAAAAGCATAAGTGCGCCAAGCCAATCATTCGAAGCTTTGGTTCTGGAAGTTAAAGATGTGCATTGATCAATCGATTTTCTTCACTTTCTACAAGTGAGAAGTGAACATCTAAAGTCAAATCATAAATCTATTTTACTAGCTAAAACTGCAAAAGAAAATTTTTAAGCAAATATAGCTAGGTGGAACTATAAAAAATTATAAACCAATGATTGGTGATAGCAAAAAGTTATAATTCTATTAATTAGTAAGTGTATTCGTGAGTACTTAAATTATTACTTTTAGCATATTCATCAATCTAAGCCATTGTATTGCTAGATGCTATGGATTAAAAAGAAGCCGTCAAGAACTCACTGTACATACGTATCTCGCATGCGCAGGAAATTTCATTATAACCTCAAACAGGGAAATATAACCTGAATTTAAACTCAACAGTATATCTATAGAAGACTCAAAGTGAAAGATAAATTTACCTTCATTCTCCTATTTTTCTTCGTAGCACTTTAACCACCTGATGCTCAAAAAACTCTGAGTCACATTCGCAGTAACTTTACAGCAATTTTTACAATTCTGTTGTTCGTCAATAAAACCTGTCGATCGAGTAATTCATTAAAGTAACGATGTTAATTAATTTAGTAAATATCAATGCCCATGCATTTTAATAATAGAGTAAAATCCCTAAATTTGAGATCGCAGACAACGGGTTTTACGAGTGATAACATGTATTACGACCTATATAAGAATTTTGTGCTGATGATTGGCTAATGAAGCGACCTTATATTTATCGCTCGTGGACTCTTTTCAGATGTATCACTAGTTACGTCACGAATGAAGCACCGGCTGGAATCTGAGCTTTTTAAAAGATGGCCTCATTCAAACGCATATATCTCTGAACAGGATTGGTCTACAAAGACAAAAATGACATCAAATTGTAGCTGATGTTTTAGCCTTTTATTGGTCTTAATTTCATTAAATCGACCTTTTTGACGCAACCACATCTTTAACTCGTTGGTTATCTCCCTCAGTTTTGTGTAGCAAATTGACATGTAGGGGATGAGCTAGTTTACAGGAAAGGTCAGGCCTCTAGTTCTTAATACTTGCAAGGAGTACCCGTCGTAGTTATTCACCACTAGTTTTATGCACTTTTAAGGAGTTGTCTTCTCCCTAGAATTGCTAGAAATTGTAACAAAAAATTAGGAAGTTTAAACACCAAGATTGTTTGTGGCAACTAGCATTAGATAATGACATTGTAAAATGTGCCACTTGCATATAAAGAGTGTGCTAAACATTTGTAGAGATTGTACTTCGTGTACTAAAAGTTTGTAGAGAGTAAATTAAATGTACATAAAGAGTGTACTAGGTGTATAAAGAAAGTGTAATAAGTGTATATAGAGAATGTACTATGTGTATGTAGAAGGTGTATTATGTCTGCATAAAGAGTATTATGTCTGCATAGAGAGTGTACTACATGTATATAGAGTGTGTACTAGGTATATATAGAATGTACTATATGTATGAGGAAAGTATAGTAGGTGTATATAGAGAGTGTACTAGGTGCATGTAGAAAGTGAACTATGTATGTTTAGAGAGTGTACTATGTGTATATATAGAATGTACTATGTGTATGTAGAAAGTGTATACACATATATATAAATTCATTAGAGACATCAACTGAATAACTGGGAGAGAGAATTACCAGGTATAAACATAATAACCATATATTACCATGAATCCATATGGTGGGTACACTGTTTAATTAAATTTGGTTTTTATTATATTTATATATAAAAATCTCATTGAGAAAGTCTTTTAATTTTTTCTAACTTGAATCGAAAGAATAATTTTACCAATATTCCAAGTATCAACAACTCCAGTGGTAATCAAAAGCATTACAAGTATGGTACAAAAACTAAAAACCATCACTTGAGCTGAAAAAAACTAATTGAATGATGTTAACATCAATAATGATTTATTGATACTAACTACGACAAACTGTAATCTTGCCGGCTAAACAGTTGATTTGGAGTTTGCGGTTGACAAGCAGTATTGTCTAAAGTGAGTGGCTTTATTACTATCCATCATTCATAGCACATCGGTAGATCCTCCAATCCTTCCATCTCTCGCTGGATCCACTCATCCATCATCTCATTCTGCTCTACAGTCAACTCTGATTTCTATCCACCAGCTTTACCTGCAGATAAAGGTTTACCTGCCAATATATTATTAGCTTCAGGATTTTGCAGCTATACGAGTACCCTAGCAGTCTTGTGTACTGTGACAGATCGTCAGGAGAGTCAATAAAGAGTAGAGAGTCTGTATATGCGCAATGGTGGTTACAAAATGGAAGATGGTTTATTCCCATTGGAATAAACTGGTGTTAGAGGTGTTGGAGTGTTGGTCTTTCAAGCTGAATGATGTTAGTTCATTTGTTTATAAATTCAAACCATGGGTTCGGACAGACAGACACAATTCTTATTATAGTAAAGAGTAGTACCCTAGCAGTCTCAGATACCGTGACAGATCGTCAGGGGAGTCGATAAAGCATGGAAACTATGTGCACAAGTATTTGGCAGTTGATCAATTATTTATTATCAATTAATTATTATCAATTGGTAATTATTCGATTATATCAATTATTGTACAACGTAGATGGCTGATGCAGGAGTTAAAATGTCGGGATACTAAGCTGAATGCCCCGAGTTCAAATCTCACATGACGTAAATTATTTCACAACCTCATACCGTGTCTTCAGATGGACAGTAAATATAGAGTAAAGATTTCAAAGCAACTTGAAACAAAGATAAAAATAACTTTTTGTAACGTACTAGGGTGTCAATGTCTCTTTCCTTTGTATGTACAGACCAGAAAACAATATGCCCTCACCATTTCGGTAAACTGGATGGTTTCTCCCCTGTTCCTTCTTCCTGTTTTCAAAGGTGTTGGCAACAACAACTCTTTCCAGTTGCTGAGGAGACAACTCTATGTTTAAAAAGTTACAGATCCTTTCAACATTTCCTTTCAGATTCTACAAATATATTACCGCTATTGCTAGTTGTCAAACAGTGAAAAGACACTTCCGTACAACTCACTAAACCCAACCTTTTAAAGTTAGTGGGTGCCTTGTAAGTCCTGTACAATGGAACAAAGAAGTTGTAATGAACACAACACCAAAGTTTTTATATACAAAGTAAAGAGTACATTAGTAACATTGTAAACAATCTGGAACACCAACCACGGGTAATCACTAAGTGTCCATGAACTGATCTTACATTAAAGACTCTGTATTTTGGTGTATAAAAATCACAGTGCATTGAAGAATGGTTTGATGACATACAAAGATTTCATTAACTGGTTTGAGTCACAAAACTATGTTGACAGTTCCTACATGCCTAAGTAATCCCCAATTCTTTGAACAATTAGAGACTCGAAATAACAGAAATGTATGGCGATAACCCGACATTCTGTCATAGAGAGTGTCATAGACATGACTGAGTAGGCTGATGCTGATACTGATCACTGGTCATGTTTTTGTCACTGAATGATGACCAATTTCTGAGTATAGAAACACATCCTATTGGTCGACGCATTATTTAGGAAGTTATGAATGCTTCATTTTAATGCAAGCACAATTTTTATCATGTTAAAACGTTTCTTTTTGGATTCAGATGTAAAAAAGTCAAAAATGATGTTGACGCTGCTGCCGCAGGCCCTTACATAAGCTGGAGAGTTGATCGCTGTCGTTGTATTTTTATCATTTAAAAATCTAAAAAGCGCAAAAAACCAATTCCCATTTTGATAAGAGAAGACAACTCATTAATAAAAGTTATGAGCAACAAGTCTTTGGGAATTCAACAGACCCAAAAGTCACCACAGGAAGCTTGCTGGCGATTCTTAAATGCAGTAATCAACTTGGAACTGTTTGCCATAAGCATATTGTGTTAAGAGACAGCGTTAATCAAGCCTGATTGCTAAGGGATAGCGAGCAAAGGTCCAAAAAGCTGTCTTTTAGCATAAAGAGCAAAAGTTTACACCGATTTTTTCTTAACCTGAAATTTGTTACTCGCAGTGGTCTACTCATTTGATGGAAACACTCTTTCTCAATTACTGAAGAGTAAAAGTTAATTAAATGACCCCAGTCCAACCTTGACATATGAAGTTAATCCATTCCGATACTTGTGTTACAAGAATACATTGTATTTTCTTTAACTCTTTCCAGATCCAAAAGAACAACAATATATACTTCAAGTAATTACGTACATATAGCCTTAAAGAAGATGTATCCTACTAAACCAATTGAAAAGCTAAATATAGAACCTAGATTATATGTAAAACATAAATTAATATAAGTAGAAAGAGGTCTGTTGTTATTCCCCCATAGAGACATGTGATAGCCGTACGGACTGGGCTAAGTATAAGTTTGAAAGTATACTATGTGATAGAAATCTACAGTGACCTTCTAACTTGTACTAAATATTGTTTAAATTGCCTCAAATTATATATCTTATAATTTGTTAATTTTATATTTTTAGTTTTTACCAATTATAAAAAAGCAAAATTGACAAAATTTTAAAGCATTTCAGATGTCATATGTTAGACTACTTTGGGGGCCAGATAAATGTTTGCTTATGCTTTACACCATTGCTCAAAAAGTTGTATGTAAAAATGATTGTAGGTTAAGTTTTGTTTGTGTACATATCTTTAAAGAGAGGATAACTCTCAAATAATAAATATAGAAATTTCTCACTTTCATTTTGCCACTCACACGTCTCAGGGAAATAAGAAATGCTAACACATAACGTTATTGTGTGACTGATGCTGTACCTTACTGCTCTTGTACACTACCTGTACTTACCTGTACAAATTTGTTACTGTGCTATGTAGAGTGAAGAAGTGTGAAGTGTTACTACAGCTGCATATAACTTACATCCTGCAGTCATCTCAAGTGTTCAATGGCAAAGCATTTAAAGCTTTATGTAAACTACGGTTAAATACAACAACAATTAGTTAATAAAACACTGATGTTATCAGCTGTGATACACACTTTAGCAGCAGATGAAATATTGGTGTACCTTTTTCATGTCCTCAAATTGTATAATTAGTGTATCAGGCAAGTTTCTGTGAGGATACCACTCCTTGAGATATTGAAAGTAGCCCGTGTAATCAACTGTAATCAGAAGTAATACTGTTTGTTAGTAGAAACCAGTAAGAATACTTTAATTTCAAGTTTCTTTTTAGAACGAGGTAATGAAAAAACCATCAATCTTTGACTGCTGTTTCAAGGGGTCATCCAATTGGTAAGTGAAATTAATGGTGCTATATATCTACTCGTAGTACCATGTTATGTAATCCTGACTTCAATAGGGCTTTTACTGTGTTTTTAGTTAGAGCATAGCACCAAAGAGCCAAGTTCAGAGAGTCTTTAGCTCTTATCCATATCTACAGTTCATCTTGGACCCAGTGTTATTGTGCATTAGCATCCCCCTTCCCCTTCAATACAAAATGATTTTAAGCATAATCATTTATCTCCTGAAGATGAGTATTTGTGTAGACAACTTCAGTTGTGTGTATAGCAGCAAAAGATTCTTCCACAATTTTTTAAGTAGCTGTTTTAGGGCAGTATTTAAATACAAGTAGTATTTATACAGTACAATATAAAACCTATTATATGGAACTGTTCATCAGCAAAAGCCTTGCTGATGATTAACTTTATTGTATATTACAGATTATAAGATGAAGATTTTTCCAGTTTTCACCACATCATTCTTATCATTGCAGCCAATCATAGAGATCACTTCATAGAGATCACCAAGATCTCTATTAATATAGAGTTAGGCTAGCAGCACGTAGCAGTCTGGTTTAGTGTCACATTAGACTCTAAAGAGAAATTGACATGTACCTTGCAGACACGATTGTGTGTGATGCATAGCAATGAATGGAGTATGATTCTGTGTGAGTTATAGTCATGAATGGAGTATGATTACGTGTGAGTTATAGTCATGAATGGAGTATGATTACATGTGAGTTATAGTCATGA